>NW_017671710.1:120444-148675 GCF_001879085.1 Nicotiana attenuata | reverse complement strand
GAATTTGTTCTCTGGGGAAGGGACCTTTATATATGTATAGCGTCTTTTAAAGGACGCTATACTTAACTGGCCAAACGGCCGTTAAGGTATAGCGTCTTTTTAAAAGACGTTATATATAAATTGGTCGCCATGTTTTTTTTTTACACATTTCGGTTTTTTGAGTCCAAAAGAACTATATTTTGGTTTTGAACTCGGTATAGACGGTCTACAAACTAAACTTACCAAGATCAAGCTGTAATGTTTTACCTTTTACATTTACATGACAGAAGGAGAAAGAAGAAAACATAGCTATCAACTCAAGTGCTCAACCAACATAAACAAAAAAATGCAAATAGTATGAATCCCAACAGGATGATGTGACATTGGAAGTTTTCATAATCATCGAAAATATTAGTACCAATAAATAACAGAATGGAGAGCATGTTTACTTAAGGTCAATGTTGATTCAGATGTGATTTAATGAAAAATGATGCCCTAGAAGGCAGGGAGTCAATTAGGCTTTGAGAAAATTAGATAGGCCATACATTGCTGGGAAAAGGAGAAGCCCTTATGATAATCAAGTACAATGGACCACATGAAGTGCTAATTTATCATAGTTTTCTAGATAAATCAAACTTTGCCGACAAACTTCCTATTACGTCCTTTCTTGACTTTTCCTTTTTTTTTTTCCCCTTTCTTGACTTTTCCTTTTTTTTCCCTTTCCTATTTTGTTTCCCCTTTTTAGTTTCCTATGTAATATTTAATATTTTTATTGGAGCCCAATTAATTTGATATTTATGTGAAAAAGTCCTATATTAGGGATAAAGTGTTTCCAAAAAATTGATTGATGTAGCCACTTTTAGGCCATGTTATTATAGTTTGGTCGCATTTTCAAATGCATTGACAACGTAGCCACCAGTCCGACTAAATTGATATTTTTGTCCACAACTAAATATATACGGAATACAACTCCAGCAATTGAGGAGTTTGAAGTCCCGAGAATGATTCCTAATATTTGAGCTTTTGTGTAAAATTAGTAATGATTCTTAGAGTTCAAAATAAGGTTCTGAAGTAATATGAAAGTTCAAACTCCCCCGTCTTCCTCCATGTGAATATAATGAGAATAAAAATAAAAGAAAACTAAAGAAAGAGTTGGAGAAAAATCAACAATCCAAGACCCTTTCTCTAACTAAAAAGGAATAAAAATGAGTGACAATCAGAAGCTTATTGCATGTGAATATCTGACCTCAATTTGGTGAATCATTTATTAAACCCTCAAGCAAAGATTCAATCTTTTTAAGGTAACTTCCCGCGACCTCTGAACACTCTCTAGAATGAACCCTCAATCCTATGAATCTTCACATACAATACCATCTAAACCATCTGATATTGATCAACTAACACCAAAACAATATGGTGTGGAGAACAAAGTGCCGTTTAGGGATATGCTAATATCCTCAAACTTTATGAATTTTGCACCAAACGTGAGCCAATCCAACATTGGGCTGTCAGAAATTGTCTCAGAGGAAGAAGAATCACTGGAGAAATTAATGAGCTCTTCCACACGAGGCATTAGACTGATCACACTTACAGAGGAGGATAAACAAAGAATTTACGAGCCATTGAAGTGCTCAATCATTGTTAAACTCTTTGTAAACGTATACTACATCAGTACTTAAAGAAGACAATTCAAGAGCTTTGGCGCCCAACGGAGGATTTTTCAGTAATTGATCTAAGGGAAGATTATTCCATAATCAAATTCAAAAGAAAAGAAAACATGGAGAAAGCTCTTCTCCAAGACCCGTGGTTCATCAATGACTACTACCTTTCAGTTGCTAAATGGAACCAAATTTTGTGGCCACAAAAGAGAAATTGACAACCTCAGCAATATGGATTAGGCTACCACAACTACCAACGGAGTTTTATGACGAAAAAATATTGGAAAGAATTGGTAACTCCATTGGACGACTACTAAAAATTGATGTATGCACATCAACAACAACGAGGGGTTGCTATGCTAGACTTTGTGTGGAGCTTCTAGTACAATCCTTCATCTATATTGGTAACCACAAACAATATATACACTATGAAGGGGAAAATCTTCTCTGCAAAAATTGCGGAAGACTGGAGCACACACTTGCTCAATGTATTTACATCCAAAAGGATACCAAAGATAGCCCCTACCTAGGCAATGAAGAACCAAATACAAAGGTGGAAAATCAACAAGGAGAATGGAAAACCATTTCTTTCAACAAAGGGAAGAGGCAGAGTTCAAAAAGCGGTCCAACAAACAACACCATTTCAAGGGAGAAGCTTGATGGCCCAGGTATCTTGGTAAAATTATTCAATGCTAATATGGTAAGTACATAGATACTCAAGTCTTACAATACAAAACGAAAGAATCTACTCAACTCAGTTAGAAATGGTAGAAAAATTCCGACTAGAATGAGTTTGGACAATACCACCATACCAGTCCAAAACAACTTCTCACTCTTAGATCATGAGCAAATGGTTTTGAAAAATACCACCAAAAATGAAAATAAAAATTCTTCAAAAAATACTCATTCAAATAGATACTTGGATTCCCAAGCAAATGGCATGGTATTAGTATACTCCTACGTGTCTACTGCTACTACTAATGATAATCGTGACATGCAATTAGACATTACCAATAATGATATCAACTCCTTCACTAATACTAACTCTACACGTCATACCACCCAATCAACACAAAAGCCTATTATTAATCTCTCTATAATCGATTCTACAAGTAAGAATCTATCCCAAAGATATGAAAATATTACCACGCCCCCTCCCCCCCCCCCCCCACCCAAAGCATGTTGTCCAAATGTCCCATAAAGAGTCCAAGGAAGAACAAATGGCTTCTTCCCTTAAGCACGGAATGGATACTACATCCATGGACTATCTCCCTATGAATCTAAGCATTGGCCACTCAGAGGGCATGCAAAATAAAGCTCCAATCATTACCCCAGCCACCAATCCCACCCCCTCCACTGATAACCATAATCCCACGCCTGCCATTTACCCTTTAAATATCCAACAGTCTTCTCACAATGCCAAGAATTCCATCTACCCTAACAAGGAGACACAGACTCATCCAAATTCTAAGACAACACAAAGTTCGAACAATAGAAAACTTACCTCCATTCCCTCCAGATCCAGAAAATCCTCAAATAATCTATGTCCAACCCCTTTAGGCTCAGGACTATCAACCTCTCTCATTGATGGAAATGGGTCTAATGGGACATGCAGTCTCATTCAGCATCCAAGTCAATGGTCAGGAGTTGATAGTAATCCTCCAAAATACTCAATACCTAGAACAACTAATAATCGAGAGAATGAGGCCTGCAATGAGCAATAACTTGAATCAAGTTTGGCTCAACAACATCCTACACCCACTAGCACCATCGTTGAACCCAAACCTAGTGCATGCAATGAGAAATCAGTGGATCATGCCACCACATTTTAACCCAATAAAACCACAGAATATCCTCTCAGATATTCCCTTCTTCCCATCAGAAATGGTAACCCATCTGAACCCCATCTTCATGCCTTGGGAGACCACCCAACAGGCTCAGGAACAACCAATCAACCAAGTTCCCACAAGCACCACCACCACACCCCAATTCAATGCAATAACCAGGTCAGGCAAAAGCAGTAATTGAGGAGGAGATAGAAGAACACCTCAACCTAAGCTCAGAGCAAGTTCTAGAATTCTCAAACCTAGACGGGGTAAAAGTGTATCTCTTCACGGAGATGCAAGAGAAGAGACATGTGCTCAACTGCCCCCTAGCACTTTACAAGTGCTCGATGGATATCAAGCCACTCCAGGATCTAACAGTGGGAAACAGAGCCTTGATTCTAATTCAATCTCTAAGAAGGAACCCTATTTTTTTGGGAGGGGTGAGGGAGAATGGGGACCTAGCGAACATGAACCTAAATCAATCAATGAATCGTCCAACTAACTTCATCATCTGGAATGTAAGAGGGGGAAATAATGATAACTTTAGAAGAAATCTTAGGGAAATGATAGACACTCACAAGCCATGCATGGTGACTTTACTAGAAACTAGGATGATAAATCATGAGCAAATGCTTGATGATTTTAGTTTCTCGGAGCTGATAGAGGTACCAACAGAAGGTCAGTCAGGTGGCATGGTAGTTATGTGGAATCATGAAGTGGTCACTGTCCACAACTTCACCCGTAAGAACCAAGAGATCCATGCAACAATTGAGGTACTTCTTATACGTAAACTTGGTTATTTTCTTCTATTTATGCTAGTACTAATTATCAATATAGAAATATTATGTGGGGAAATCTAGAAAACATTTATAAAAATTATAAAGGCACATGGATAATAGGAGGTGATTTTAATGATATCTTAGGCTCAAATGAGAAATTTGGGGGGGGGGGGGGTAGGGGGAGGGGGAGACTTATAAATAACAATAGGGCAGACTATTTATTGTCTAAAATTAGCAAGTGTAACCTTATGTATATGGGCTACAAAGGATGTAAATATACATGGTCAAACCATAGACATAAAAATAAAGGTCTTATTATGAAAGATTAGACAAAGTCTTAGGAAATGAAGAGTGGTGCGAATTGTTTCCAAATTTCTCTATAATTCATCTGCCCAAAACCTATTCTGACCATAACCCCATGTTAATAGAACTAATTCCTAGAAATAGACAAGGCCATTCTCAACCCTTCCAATTAGAGACTTATTGGTGTAGACATCCATTTCCAAACTCTTGTTAGAAAAAATTGGCATGGTGCTGACTATTGTTTTTCCAGTAAAATTTTTATAGATATTATTAAGCCTTGGAGAGATAAGACTTTTGGTGGAAAGAAAATAAAAATCTTAGCAAGGCTCCAGGGTATTCAAAACTCCAGGAACTATACTCATAGTATTTTCCTTCAATCATTAGAATGTAATTTTAAAAAAGACTACAATGAAATCCTTAAGATAGAAGAGGATTATTGGAAATTGAGATCTAGAATAATGTGGCTAAATGAAGGGGATGCAATATGAAATTTTTTCGTATATCTGCCTCAAATAGAAGGAGAAAAAATAAAATTACCTTCTTTAAGGATGGGGTTGAAAATTGGATTAACGACCATCATTTGATCATGTCCACGTATTAAGTTTCTTTAGTAATATTTTTACCACTTCCCACTCATCTACAAATTGGAGTGATATAAAGTTAAATCCCTCTAGTCATCCCAAAATAGATCTTAATTCACTAGACAACCCTCTTCTAGACAGTGAGATCAAGAAGGCTATCTTCTCGTCCAAACCTTTCGAAGCCCCAGGGTCGGATGGACTTCGCCCTTTTTTCTCTCAAAGATATTGGAACATCATAGGACAATCTGTTGTGAAACTTTGTCATGATATTTTTAATAAGCAAGAAATTCCTAGAGAATTACATAAAACATATCCCTGCCTTATCCCCAAAGTGCCCAATGCTAATATTATTAAGAATTTTAGGCCAATTTGCCTTTGTAACACTATTTACAAAACAATCACTAAAATTCTTGCTAATCGTCTCAAACCATTCTTAGAACAAATTATTAGTCTATTCCAAGCTAGTTTCATGAAAAACAGAAGAGCCTCGGATAATGTAATCATCATTCAAGAATAAATTTCAAATCTAAAATGAATAAAAGGCAAACAAGGCCATATGATCTTAAAAATTGATTTGGAAAAGGCCTTTGATCGAATAAAATGGCTCTTTGTCTATCGCACCCTTAGATACTTTAATTTTCCTCCTAAATTCTCAAAACTCCTACTTAGCTGTATTTCTTCCAGCTCTATTGCAATTCTTGTTAATGGCTTCATCACAAAAAAATCCGAACCAAGTAGGGGGATAAGACAAGGTGATCTTATATCACCCTATATCTTTATCCTATATCTAGAAATGTTGTCTAGATATATTGACCACCAAGTTGATACTTGTGATTGGGATCCTATTACTAAAAAAAAAACAGCCTACTTTCTCCAATTTATTTTTTGCTGATGACTTGACACTAATGGTCAAGGCCAATAACAATTCGTGTCAAGCCATTAAAATAAGCCTTGATTATTTTTGTTCACTGTCAGGCCAAAGCATAAATAGTACTAAGTCAAAAATCCTCTTCTCAAAAAACTGCTCTCCTAACATTATGATAAATATTACCAATATGTTAGGCATAAAAAAAAGTGAGACATTTGGTACCTATCTAGGTTTTTCAATATTAATGAAAAATCCAAAACCGGCGGATTATCAATTTATAATTGATAAAATGAGAACAAGACTTGCCTCCTGGAAAATGAGATTTAATAATATGGCAGGGGGAACTACTCTAGCCCAATCGTGCCTAAACTCCATACCAAACCATTTCATGCAATACACCCTCCTGCCAAAAAAGACCCTTAAAAATATTGATAAAATATAGAGGGTATTTTATATGGGGTACAACTGAAGTCAAAAAAAAAATTCACCTTGAAAAGGTCCAGTGTCTGCCAACCTAAATCCACTGGAGGCTTAGGCATCCATAATGCAAATGCTAAAAATATGTGCAACTTGGCTAGACTGGTATGGGGATTACTCACACATGCTACAACTTCATGGGCAAGACTTATTATTATCAAATATGGGGGAAATATTTCTAAATTAAACCACTCTTTCATTTGGAAGGACATTATAAAGGGGTAGAAATTATGTGCAAAAGGGATTATATGGTCACCACACCATAATTCAAACATGAAGATATGGGACACAAGTTGGATCCCCAATATAAAAAATCTCAGGAACTCAATCGAAGGTCCCACTTGATTAGTGATTACTCCCTCAAAATTAGAGATATATACATCGATCACCACTGGGATCTTACTAAACTATCTATTGATATCCCTATTGATATCAAAAGAAACATTCTTAAGGTAAGAATTCGATCCAAGGGACCAACAACGGATGTTCCTATATGGTCTCTATCTACTAAAGGGATTTTCACTTGGTATAACCTAATTGAACCCCCTTTGAGAAACCAATTGGAGTATGATTGAGTTTGGACTTTATCCTGTCCAAATAAGATTAAAAATTTCTTATGGCAGTGCCTTCATAGCAAACTCTTGTTAGTAGACTGTATTTGTAAGATAATTTAAAACCTCAACAACTCCCTTGCACAAAATACTTAGCTCGTGTAGGAATTAATATAGACCCCCTATGTCCTATTTCTGATTCATGAGAAGAAGAAACAATCACTCATATTTTCTTTGACTGTAAAACAATCAAACCACTTTGGGATAATATGGGTTGGTCAAATTTTTATGATGCAACAGGTGATAACTGGCTTCTCCAACTAAAATATTTTGATTGCTCATTGAGAAATAAGTTTATTACGTGAAACTCTTTCTTTCCTTTTGTCCTATGGGATATATGGATAAACAGGAATACAAATAACCAAAACAACACTAGAAACCCTATTAACACAAAATGCATTATTCAAAAGGCTACAGAATTCACAATTCTTACTGAAAATAACTTTGTCCCACTAAAAAAAATATCATTGGAAGTTAAATGGCAAAACCACCTAAAGGCTGGTTCAAATTAAATATTGATGCCAGTTTTAAGGACAACTATCAAAAGAGTGGCCTAGGGAGGTGTTTTCCCCAATACAAAAGGACATTGGGTGGTTGGCTTTAAAAAATTCACGTATGCAAAGGGTTCTTTGGAAGCAGAAATAAAAACACTACTAGAAGGACTTCAAACAGCTCATGAATGGGGACTGTTCTCGCTGGAAATAGAAACAGATTGCACGGAGGCAATACAAACTATACAACACGGCAACAGACTATTTGACGACCTTATTAATGAATGCAGGTTGTTAATGCACCAGAGAAAGATGATACTCCTCCGGCACGTATTCAGGTAAGGGAATAACGTGGCACATCAACTGGCTAAGGAGGCAAATGTTCAAGTAAAAGAAAAATAAGTTTTTGTACTACCTCCTACTTATGTTGAATCTTTTGTAAGGAATGATTAAGATGAAAGATATGTTTTTGTGAAGTACTTAACTCAAGATGCTTGCAATATGTTTGTAACGACCCGACCGGTCGTTTTGAGCTTTTGTACTTTGATCGCCAGTTCTCAGGCATGACTTGCCCCGTGTTATGTATTATGACGAATGTAGATCGTTGGTTTTGGTTTTCAGGAAAATTTGGGATAAATTTGAAAGAACAGTTTCAGTTGAAAGCTTTGAATTTGAAAGGTTTGACCGAGAGTTGACTTATTTGTATATGAGCTCGGATCGGAGTTTTTATGATTTGGTTAGCTTCTTTAGATGATTTGTGACTTAGGAGTGTGATCGAAAGTGATTTTGAAGGTCCGGTATAGAATTAGGCTTGAATTGGCGAAGTTAGTATTTTGGCGAATTCCGGTTGATAGGTGAGATTTTGACCCGAGGGTCAGAATGGAATTCCGAGAGTTGTTGTAGCTTCGTTAAGTGATTTGGGATGTGTGTGTAATGTTTCAGGTTATTCGGACGTCGTTTGGTTGGATTTTTGATCGAATGCGAGTTTCGGGAGTTTTAAAAGAACTTAGGCTTGAATCCGATGTAAATTGATGATTTTGGTGTTGGTTGAGGTGTTTTGATGATTGGAGCAAGTTTGAATGATGTTTTAGGATGGTTTGGCACTTTTGGTTGAGGTCCCGGGGGCCTCGGGGTGATTTCGGATGGCTATCAGGATGAATTTTGGACTTGTGTTGTTTCAGAGATTTGCTGGTTCTGGTATTTCGCATCTGCGGAAAAGGGGCCGCAGATGCGGTTCCGCAGATGCGAAAATGGGGTCGCAGGTGCGAGAGGTGCTAGGGAGGCTGGTTTCCGCAGGAGCGAATAGAGGCCCGCAGAAGCGGAGTCCGCAGAAGCGGAGTCCGCAGAAGCGGAGTCCGCAGAAGCGGAGTCCGCAGAAGCGGATTTAGACTGCAGAAGCGGTCCTGGGCAATTAGTGAAGCTCCGCAGAAGCGGAAGTCGCAGAAGCGAAAAGTGGACCGCAGATGCGAAAAATGTCTGGGTAGAAGGGTTTTAAAAGTTCATTTTGTTCCGCGAGCTAAGCTATTTTTCCTCCATTTTTGAACATCCTTGAGAGCTTTTGGACGGGAATTGATGGGGATTTCGACTGGGATTGATTGGAGGTGAGTTCTATGATCTTAAAACACGATTATTATGTGAGATTAACCTTGAAATTTATGGAAATTAAGCCTAAAATTAAAGAACTAGGGCTTGAGTTTTTGATATGTCAAATTGGGATTTGATGGGTCATTTGAGCTCGGATTTGAGAGTTCTTGGTATGTATGAACTCGTGAGAAGATAAAGAATCTAATGTGAAAATTTCTGAGATTTGAGAAGTGGGCCCGGGGCTCGGGTTTTGCTAATTTCGAGATTTTTAATATTTTTCGATTGTTTTCGATTGGGTATTGTTCCATTGGCATATTGTGACGTATTCGTTCTGGTTTTGGATAGATTCGACGCGCGTGGAGGCCGATTTGTGGGGCAAGGGCGTCGCGAGCTAGGGATTTCACCGGTTCGAGGTGATTAATGATTGTAAATGATATCCTGAGGGTTTGAAACCCCGGATTTGCACGACGTAGTGCTATATTGAGGTGAAGCACGCGCTTAATGACGAGCGCGAGGTTATTTACTATTGGGGATTGTGACTTGGTTCGTCCCGATTGATGTTTTTACCGCGTATTCGACTGAGATATGTTTGTTATCAACATGATTTGGGCTTATTGCCATATTTTGGGCTTCATGCCGACTATTTGATCCTTCGTGGACTTTTATCACTGTTTCCTCACTATTTTGATATATTACTTGAACTCAGTCCTATCGATTATTACTGTTTTATAAACTCAGCCACTTTTAATTGAATTTTGAAACTTAAATGATATTTCCACTGTTGTTTGGGCTGAGCACTACTATTTCATTGATGCCCGAGGGGCTTATGATGTTTCCTGGACTGAGAAAGCTTTCAGGCCTTGAGTGTGATGTGAGGAGGCTTTAAGGCCTCGAGTGTGATGTGAGGAGGCTTTCAGGCCTTTTGTGTGATGAGAGAAGGCTTTCAGGCCTTATGTTGATATAGCGCTTGGGTCGTAAGGGGCCCATCCGGAGTCTGCACACCCACAGTGAGTGCGGGTACCCATATGATCTGAGAGTGAGCCCGAGGGGCTGATGCTATGCTGAGTGACTGATACTGAGCCCGAGGGACTGATACTATTCTGGGCGATTGATATTGAGCCCGAGGGGCTGGTATTGTTTTGAGATATTGCCCGAGGGGCGAACTTTTATGTGCTCATCTTGCATATTTACTTGCCTTTTTACCTGTTATACTGTAGTATTTGTGCCCGAGGGGCGGATTTTCTGTGCTGATCGGCACTAATTATTTTGAAATCATTTCGTAACTGTTGAAAAGATCATTTTCAAAAGAGATTTAAACTGAGCCAAGATATTTCCAAAGATTTCACAGTTTCACTGTTTTCTCAAAGGATTGTACCCTGCTTCTATACAACATGATGGTTTGCTTTACGTGATTTCTTACTGCTCAGTTGTTATTTACCTTTATTACTCACTGAGTTGGAGTACTCACTTTACTCCCTGCACCTCGTGTGCAGATGCAGGTATCTATTCACCCGGTAGCGGGTTTTGGCCGATCAGAGGCAGAGTTACATGAGTTAAGGAGGTGACTGCCAGCGCTCGCAGCACCATGTTTCTCTCTTTTGTTCATTATTCCGGTTTTGTATATTTTAGGCCTTGTAGTGGATTTACATTCTGATAGATGCTCGTGACTTGTGACACCCCGATTAGGGCTGTGTTGGGTTGTATTTCTGCTAATTAATATTATTAAGTCATATTTAAGTTGTTTATTTATGTTTAACTATTTTTGAAAAGACGAGTTGGGTTAGTTGGCTGGCCTCGTCCTCACGAGGGGCGCCATCACGACCATTGCGGGGTTTGGGTCATGACAAGTTGGTATCAGAGCCTAGGTTACTAGGTCTCACGAGTCATGAGCAGGTTCAGTAGAGTCTCGTGGATTGGTACGGAAACGTTGTTATCTATCCTCGAGAGGCTGCAGAACCTTTAGGAAAGCTTCACATTCTTGAATTCTTATCGTGCGTCCTTGATTCAGCTTGAAAAAAACTCTTGAAATTCCTTCCACGCATTTGTATGCGCGCATGAGCGCTCGGTCTCAGATGTGCCTTGATGGCTGTGATTCCCCGATCAAGGGGCGAGATGTGATCTCTGTGAGTTTGATGTTGGGCCAGTCTGGAGGACTTGAGGCCGGATCTTTGCCTATGGCTTGAGCACTGAGGTGTCGATTGTGTGGGTAAGTGTTTGGAATTTATATGTTCAGCGGTGTCCCTATTAGTGGAAGTGACGGATGAATAGCCATGTGATGAGTATGTTAGTACTGTGGGATGTATCTATGTAACTTGGAAGTGACGAGGAAGACCTTCTGGATGATAGGTGAACTATTAAGTGTATGATTCCATTGTGATTGGATCTGTAGCTTAGAGTTATGGGCGCGTAAAGAATCTTTTCGTGTCTCCTAGTTGGGGGTGAAGTAAATTTCATGTTGCGGTATGAGTTCAGACTCAAGAAGACTAAGTGGATGTGTAATGTGTATGACGGTGGAAGGTACTTGGAAATGTTATTTTGAGGCAAAGCAGATGGGTTATCTCCTGCGGAGTGTTCTGAAGTGGTGTGACCCTTATGTGTATGTTAGAAGATCTCATGTGTACTTGAAGGGTACGTGTCGAAATTTGAAATTTTGGATCGCTTAAGAGAGTGGGCTTAACTGTGCGGGGATGAATACCAGTGAATTAGCTATGGCTAGAGTAAAGGAAAAGTTTGACAAAGGTCATATTATGCTTCATAGAGTATGAGAATCACGGAATGTCTAGAGTGTTGTTGGTAAAGAGTGCTCAGCGCATAGAGCAGGAAGTTGCTTGGTTGTATTGGGATGAAGATTTCATTTTTGTGGTATCGGAGTGCCAATGAGGCACGGGTGGTTCTGTTCGTTAGATCAGGTAAGTTGCAGTTTGAATAAGAGTGAATGACTTTCGAGAATGGTTCTAATGTGCTCAAGATTCTACAGGGAACAATTGGGTATCTTAAGGTTGTGTATGTGGCCAGAGACTGTGTTTTCCTTGGAAGAGGTCAAGACTTGTGGTATTTTTATGTTAATTATGGGATTCTATGTATCAGTATCAGGAAAGTAAAGGTAACAGATTTAGAATCGCAGGAGGTTCTTCAGAGTAAAGTATTCTGGGATGTGGTGTTTCTAGGAATATTTGAGAGATTATTCAGCGGCTTATGGGTCCTAGACAGTGTGGTCTTGTTCTTGGGTCTCGTGTAGTGAGCCTGGGATTGAGGAATTGGGGTGCTACAGCAAGAGGGCATATCAAGTTGAAAATGAATCAGAAGAAAATGTAGATAGGTGGAGTAGCTTGTTAATAGACCGAATCGGTATGGTAAGGTTATGATCAATTCTTTGTATGTGTTCGAGGTAATGGGTTCTTACAGGTATTTTGCAGTAATGCTCACGGGTTTTGATGGCTTGCTTAGCTTGGTCTAGTTAGAAGGATTCAGTCCTGGCAGTTTAATTTGTGTAAACAGAATTTGGAGAGTTCTTGTTGATTTCTACCGTGGTTGGAGAGGTGCATTTTCTACGAATATGAGAGGCATGGGATGTATAATGATTTTTCTTTTAGATGGGATCAATGGAAGTTCTTGGCTATTTGAGTGCGTAGATGTCTGTGGCTCGGAAGGGAGATAAAAGTTTTCCTGTTATCCTTGGATGGTATGGCATATGCGGTACGTTGTGGAGGATCGAGATTGCGTGTATGAGGTTTCAGTTCAGTTTTGAAAGGAAGTTCATAACACTCTTAGGCAGCGGGTAGCCTCGGATGATTAAGGAAATGGTATTGTTATTTGGAAGTGATTTGGCGAGAGTATAGGTTTTAGAAAAAGGGCAATGTGATTAAGTTGATGGCACTTCAGTAGTATTGCGGCACTTCCAGGCTGGATCGACTGCCGATATTCGAGTTGCTTGTGTGGCACATGGGAATTTTAGAATATCTTTCGTGGAATGACTGGGTACTTAATGCGTGATATGTATTCGGACGGCGGAATCTGGGATCAGGTATGGTGGTTTGTGTGCTACAAGAATTGGAGACTGGAAGTTTTCATATCCAGGCTATGTTGTGATTCTAAATAGTGTGTATCAGCATGTTTAGTGGCTGCCGAGATTTGGAGGCCCGAGTGGATCTTTCTTTGCTTGGTGTGTTAGATTTTGGATATGATATTGGGGTGTAAACTGGATGTTTCCGTGTTGTGTTATTCTGGACTATTGTGATAAGATGGCGCGGTTGTCTATGTCGGGAAATGCCACGGGATGAGTGGCGATGTTCGACGGATTGTGTCCTATTGGGGATTTCATATTTCAAAGACCTAGTGGACGGCTGGGAAAGAATTGTCTTTCTTATTTTGGGCTCTTGTGATGAGTGTCAGTGCTAAGGTCCCTCATATTTATTCAGTTTCGGTGGTGAGGGACTTATCGGATGTGTTTCTTGCGGCTGGGCATGTCGTCGGGCAAGGTTGTTGATTTCGGTATTGATTTGGTGCCTTGCATCGTATCGTATGGCACCGGCAGAGTTATAAAGGTGGAAGGAGCAGCTTCAGGTTTCCTTGATAAGGAGTTCATTGGCAGGCCAATATGGGTGAGTGTTCTATCTTGAGTCGTCTTGGTTGGCTCCGAATGGAATTCTTGAGGGAGATATTGATCCGACCGTTGTTGAGATTATCAGAGATCTGGGGAGATCTATGAGTTACCCTTCTGTGTTGCGAGGTGTTATGATTTGTTGGTTATAGGCACATATGGTGCGGTTCAATTGAGGTCTCTTAGAAGAATTCAAGCGGGAAGAGTAATTGAGCGTTGCTTAGTGAACGGCGTATCGGTTATGTCTATCGGGTTGCATGGCGTATGTTACTTGTTTCACCGTGGGTGTAATGATTTGCTTTGGATTCAGACCTCAAATTGTGCGTGGTCGTTGATTTTGATCATAGCGACTTGAGGTGCTTCATGTGTAGCAGTGTTTGGATAGGATCGCGCATTGTAGCGAGGCTACGTGGAGATATGACCTTTCGGGGTAGATTCATGTGTTCTATTTCTATGATGTGAGACGGGGTCTCAGCCTTGTGTTGTGATGGTACTGATGAGCTTGAGGTACAACTCTTTCGTTTGGGGTCATTTTCATGATTTGAGTATATTCAGACCGTTTCTTATTGGTGCGCGAATTATACAAGTTGTGGCTTAGGCCTGTATTGATGTGTCATGTCACCAGAGTGGTGTGTTGGATTCGAGGTGATCGTTGGGGTCATTAATGAAATACGAACGGATTTGATTTCAGCTTGTTGGAAGGATAATGTCGAGGTTCGGCTCGGAAATCTACTGTGGTATTAGCCAAAAAGGAAGTGACTTCATGAATGGTTGACCTGAGAAAATGGTTATGATTTATTGCGTGTTTCCTTTATCATTAGCAGTATGTGAAAGTGTGGAATAAGACCTTAGTTGATAAGAGGTTTTCTACCGGTATTCGGGTGTTGTGTGCAGCTGCTGTGAATAGAAGTTATCGTTTCGAGTGTTTGAGTTATGTGGTATATCATATAATTGCACCTGAGGTTGCAGGTATGGGTTATTACAGTTGGTTCGGGCTTATTCGGAATAGAGATGTGAGGTTCTGATCTTGTGTATGATTTCGGAAAGTGAAATGTGGTTCTATAGCTTATGGGCTAGATTGGATGGTGAAATTTCAGTTGCAATGTGTTATCGGACCTATATGAGATAGGGATAAGGTTATTCAGCGATTGGTTGGCTTTTAGAACAGCTTCGGGTACGTTCGAGGACGAACGTGTATTTAAGTGGGGGAGGATGTAACGACCCGACCGGTCGTTTTGAGCTTTTGCCCTTTGATCGCCAGTTCTCAGGCATGACTTGCTCCGTGTTATGTATTATGACGAATGTAGATCGTTGGTTTTGGTTTTCAGGAAAATTTGGGATGAATTTGAAAGAACAGTTTCAGTTGAAAGCTTTGAATTTGAAAGGTTTGACCGAGAGCTTTGAATTTGAAAGGTTTGAAAGTTTTTATGATTTGGTTAGCTTCGTTAGATGATTTGTGACTTAGGAGTGTGATCGGAAGTGATTTTGGAGGTCCGGTGTAGAATTAGGCTTGAATTGGCGAAGTTAGTATTTTGGCGAATTCCGGTTGATAGGTGAGATTTTGACCCGAGGGTCGGAATGGAATTCCGAGAGTTGCTGTAGCTTCGTTAAGTGATTGGGGATGTGTGTGTAAAGTTTCAGGTCATTCGGGCATCGTTTGGTTGGGTTTTTGATCGAATGCGAGTTTCGGGAGTTTTAAAAGAACTTAGGCTTGAATCCGATGTAAATTGATGATTTTGGTGTTGGTTGAGGTGTTTTGATGATTGGAGCAAGTTTGAATAATGTTTTAGGATGGGTTGGCACTTTTGGTTGAGGTCCCGGGGGCCTCGGGGTGATTTCGGACGGCTATCGGGATGAATTTTGGACTTGTATTGTTTCAGAGATTTGCTGGTTCTGGTATTTCCGCATCTGCAGAAAAGGGGCCGCAGATGCGAAAATGGGGTCACAGGTACGAGAGGTGCTAGGGAGGCTGGTTTCCGCAGGAGCGGATAGAGGCCCGCAGAAGCGGAGTCCGCAGAAGCGGATTTAGACTGCAGAAGCGGTCCTGGGCAATTAGTGAAGCTCCGCAGGAGCGGAAGACCCAGAAGCGAAAAGCGGACCGCAGATGCAAAAAATGTCTGGGCAGAAGGGTTTTAAAAGTTCATTTTGTCGCGAGCTAAGCTATTTTTCCTCCATTTTTGAACATCCTTGAGAGCTTTTGGACGGGAATTGAAGGGGATTTCGACTGGGATTGATTGGAGGTGAGTTCTATGATCTTAAAACACGATTATTATGTGAGATTAACCTTGAAATTTATGGAAATTAAGCCTAAAATTGAAGAACTATGGCTTGAGTTTTTGATATGTCAAATTGGAATTTGATGGGTCATTTGAGCTCAGATTTGAGAGTTCTTGGTATGTATGAACTCGTGAGAAGATAAAGAATCTATTAATGTGAAAATTTCTGAGATTTGAGAAGTGGGCCCGGGGCTCGGGTTTTGCTAATTTCGAGATTTTTAATATTTTTCGATTGTTTTCGATTGGGTATTGTTCCATTGGCATATTGTGACGTATTCGTGCTGGCTTTGGATAGATTCGACGCGCGTGGAGGCCGATTTGCTGGGCAAGGTGTCGCGAGCTAGGGATTTCACCGATTCGAGGTGAGTAATGATTGTAAATGATATCCTGAGGGTTTGAAACCCCGGATTTACACGACGTAGTGCTATATTGAGGTGAAGCACGTGCTTAATGACGAGCGCGGGGTTATTTACTATTGGGGATTGTGACTTGGTCCGTCCCGATTGATGTTTTTACCGCGTATTCGACTGAGATATGTTTGTTATCAACATGATTTGGGCTTATTGCCATATTTTGGGCTTCATGCCGACTATTTGATCCTTCGTGGACTTTTATCACTGTTTTCTCACTATTTTGATATATTACTTGAACTCAATCCTATCGATTATTACTGTTTTATAAACTCAGCCACTTTTAATTGAATTTTGAAACTTAAATGATGTTTCCACTGTTGTTTGGGTTGAGCACTACTATTTCATTGATGCCCGAGGCGCCTATAATGTTTCCTGGACTGAGAAGGCTTTCAGGCCTTGAGTGTGATGTGAGGAGGCTTTCAGGCCTTGAGTGTGATGTGAGGAGGCTTTCAAGCCTTGAGTGTGATGTGAGGAGGCTTTCAGGCCTCGAGTGTGATGTGAGGAGGCTTTCAGGCCTTATGTGTGATGAGAGAAGGCTTTCAGGCCTTATGTTGATATAGCGCTTGGGCCGTAAGGGGCCCCTCCGGAGTCTGCACACCCATAGTGAGCGCGGGTACCCATATGATCTGAGAGTGAGCCCGAGGGGTTGATGCTATGATGAGTGACTGATACTGAGCCCGAGGGGCTGGTATTGTTTTGAGATATTGCCCGAGGGGCGAACTTTTATGTGCTCATCTTGCATATTTACTTGCCTTTTTACCTGTTATACTGTGGTATTTGTGCCCGAGGGGCGGATTTTCTGTGCTGATCGGCACTAATTGTTTTGAAATCATTTCGTAACTGTTGAAAAGATCATTTTTAAAAGAGATTTAAACTGATATTTCCAAAGATTTCACAGTTTCACTGTTTTCTCAAAGGATTTACCCTGCTTCTATACAGCATGATGGTTTGCTTTACGTGATTTCTTACTGCTCAGTTGTTATTTACCTTTATTACTCACTGAGTTGGAGTACTCACTTTACTCCCTGCACCTCGTGTTCAGATGCAGGTATCTATTCACCCGGTAGCGAGTTTTGGCCGATCAGAGACAGAGTTACATGAGTTAAGGAGGTGACTACCAGCGTTCGCAGCACCATGTTTCTCTCTTTTGTTCATTATTCCGGTTTTGTATATTTTATTCCTTGTAGTGGATTTACATTCTGATAGATGCTCGTGACTTGTGACACCCCGATTAGGGCTGTGTTGGATTGTATTTCCGCTAATTAATATTATCAAGTCATATTTAAGCTGTTTATTTATGTTTAACTATTTTTGAAAAGACGAGTTGGGTTAGTTGGCTGGCCTCGTCCTCACGAGAGGCGCCATCACGGCCAGTGCGGGGTTTGGGTCGTGACAATGTTAGCAAGCTTATGAAATCAAAGTGTCCTAAGTTACACAAGCTATGACTATGATTTACCAAGTGTTACGTAGCTTTTAATATAAATAATTCTTGTTTGCTAAAAAAAAAATAGTTCAAACTGCCTAGTAATTCATTTATGTGGTTTGAACCTATAAAGGTTTAAACCATAGTAATCGTTACTGGGCTTGAACCTGTAAATGTTTGAACAAACCCCATTAATCATTATTGGGGTTTGAATCTCACTAATTATTGCTGGCGTTTGAGCCTAAAAAGGAATATTTTCACCAATGATACCTCTTTTGAACTCAAGGATAATATCTAACTTGTAGAAATAAGAACTCCATGATTGTGTCATGAAGTTCAACATAAGGTTTCATTTCTGGGTTTTGAACCTACAAATGTTTGAATTTCACTACAGTGTGCTAAAATTTTACTTTTAAAATATCTAAAGTCCAGTACCGTACATTTTAAATTTCATCTAGAATATTTTTCGGACTCCAGTATATTCGTTGGAGTTTCACTTGTAGAATATTTGAAATCCAGAGCGATTGCTGGAGTTGTTCAGTGTGTTGCAGGTAATTTTTATCCAAAACATACCCGCATTTAAATGAATGGCTGAAGACTATAAGCTTTTTAAATCGTGGCTAAACGCTAATAGTAGGGGTAAAAAGTGGCTAGTTACTAATATTACACAAGTGTTTCTTAACAAAAATTCTATACCTAGAACTTGAACTTGAAACATTAATTAAGAATAAAAAAATATTTAGCACCACCATAACCTGTGTTGGTGCTTTCCTATTTGTTTTAATCTCTTCGAAAAGCAAACTAACTTCATTGAACCCACTAGCCTAGCTATTCAAGCATAATGAATTGGTCTCTCCCAATATTAATCCTAATTTCTTCTTGCCCTGCTATTCAAGCAATAAGCACGATATGGATCCATCTGGGAACTTTAAGAAGTCAAAGTAGTTCGTTTTTACTAATTAAAATAGCAACTGATTAGCTTGAATGGTGGCTAGTTTACGCTTTTTAGCAACTCGGAAGAGTATATGGCTATTTTCTGACCGGAAAAGGGTTAAAAATGCCTCTAAACTATTGAAAAAGGTTTTAAAATACCCTTCATCCACCTATTGGGCTAAAAATATCCATATATCTACCTTTTTGGTTCACTTATGCCCTTTAACCATTAGGTTAATGCTGAATTAAAAATAATAATTATTTAAATTCCACGTGGCAACTTCTTATTGGCCAAAATTAAAACATCTAACCCATTAGAAAGACCCACCTATATCTACCAGTTTTTCGCACTAACCCACTTTAAACACTAACCCGACCCGAACAACTAAAAAAATAGGTCTCACTTCTATCATACTCCATGGAACAAAAGCTCCATGGAAGTTGCAACAAACATATAGACCAAATTTACTATGTGGTTTTCTTTTTCTTATTATGGCATTTAGTTCAATTTGCATGACAGACACAAATTGCATTATATTCAAGATGAGTTTTATTTAATCATTTTCACATAATGGAAAGATCTCAAAGTGATTGTTTGGAAGATATCATAAACTATTGGACTGCCTCTAATTTTCCGTCCCACATTATTGTCAAGAAAATCATTGGCTCATTCATGCTAGGCTTTTCTTGTTTGTTTAATTTGTTCATGAACATTTTCGATGATAATGCTATATATGAGATAATCAAGAAAATGAACACATGTACATCCACGGGCGTCTTTCTTTATTTGAACTTTTTATTCGGGTCCGGTTAGTGTTTGGGGCGGGTTAGTCCGAAAAATGAGTAGATATGGGTGGATCTTTCTAATAGGTTAGATGTTTTAATTTCGACCAATAAGAAGTCGCCATATCAAATTTAAATAATTATTTTTTAAATTCATCATTGACCTAACAGTCAAATGGTATAAGTGAACCAAAAAAATGGATGGAGGGCTATATTTAGCCCAATAGGTGGATATTTTTTACCCTTCTCCTTTTTCTGATTGGTTGATTCTGTTGTTAGATTTTGTTGTCCCAAATTGCCTTTTTTTATTTCTTTCTCCAAATTTTGGGTTCAACACTGAAACTGACAATCACAAAAAGAAGTATCAAGCTAAAAATTATACGTAATTAATTGTCTGAGTAAGTTACAAGCTGCTTAGCTTCATGTTCTTCACCGATATAATACATTGCTTGATTCGTATTCATGTTATATTATATTACATCTCACAATTTCTGTCGTTGTTCTTGAAGCTTTTGGTTTCTTGCTTTTTGGGTTTCTGTTGCCAAGTTTTACAAAATTTTGTCTGGAGATGTTAATTGATTTCTGATTATATGCAAATAAACTAATTAATTAGTTACCCCTTACACTGGAGATGTCTACTTTATTTTATAATTTTTATAAAGAGTAGTGACGATCACTTTTTCTTTTTTCAAATATATGGACCACACAAGTTTTGTGAAACTACTAAGAAATCTAGATGATTGGACAAACTGTTGCGTTTTTATTAAGGGATGTGAATGGGAAATGGAAGAGGCACCTTTTATATTGCACCTGTCCATATCACCCTTCCTTTGTCTATAAATTTAGAGGCTTGGCCTCATTTTTTAGATATGAAATTAGACATCAAAAATCTGAAATCTTCTCCCCTCTTTTCTACATTGTTGCATTATTTTCCAAATAATATAAGTGTCAAGTGTGATTTGCTCCGTCTGTTGAGTCCGCTAAAGTTCTATGATTTGAAGTGCCGCTATCACAGAATAGTTATTCCGTTCTATCCTAGGAGGAATTAATCCGTATACCTTGGGCAACAGTGAGGGGATTAAATTCCTTAAGGACACACTGTGCATTCAGTGGGCTCGGAATTATTTTACGGTTTGTGTATTGAACTAACATTTGTTTACTTCTCTGATTTTCTGATTTTGAACACTGTAATACCAACAATCTTAAGGATTTACTGATTTCAAGGAATTTATTTATCATACATCATATGGTTGATCGAGGGAAAGACAATATTTAAAGTGGGTATCTTAGAGATGGCATAAGAAGTTATTCTTGATGATTACATTTGTCAAGTCTTTATATTGCACAGAATGATGCCGTTTGCTGTTTGAGAGTTCCAAAGGAATATTTTGAAAGTAGAAGCCGAATCAGTGCTTCAAGTTGGAGTTATTTATACTGCCAATTATGAAAAGTTGCTACTGAATATTATTGCTTGAGTTTTCTCCGATTTATTGGATGATCACATAATCAAAAAGGACAAACTCTTAAAACCAAAGTCTAAGATCTCTGAGAAAACTTTACGGAGATATACACACTTCCTGTCATATTTGTTTTAAGGAAGTGAAGACAATGTGCATATGACAAGGCTTTGGGATTTTTTTTTTTAAAGCACGATAGAGAGAATATTGGATGAACTTTTGATTCTAAAATATTCTTACAGTGCACCAGTAAAGTTCTAACGATCAACGGAGGCATCACAATTTGGAAATTTTTTTGCTATCATGCATTGATGGGAGAGATTGGAACTTTTTTGCGATAATAAAACGGGTTCTATTTTCTCTTACTCAACTTAAAATGTTTGATTGTTAATTTTTTATCCTTTGTGATTTATGAATTTAGTTTCTATAAATATAAGGATGGATGTTATTATGTGATCGATCTCATATCACAAATCTGATTATATGCATGATTAGGAATAATATGTGTTTGTGGTTAACTTGTTATTCCTTTACCAAATACTATTAACAGTTGACATACAATTTGGTAGCATGCATGGTATTTTCAAGGAAGTAAGACATAAATTAGACTTACACTAATACTTGAAAATTATTTTGAGATCATAAAGAGGATATTTTTTTTTACATATGTATATGGTGGAACAGTCAGTTATGTCCCAAACAATTTGGTACCATTTCGTGGAAAGAGTATGAATTAGAATTGGATTGAAATTCTTTAAAGGTCCAACTCTAATGCCGCCTAGTTTTCCTATGAGTCTCTAATGCATAACTGATTAACTCGTATCTCATGTGTTGAGATTATTCGTGTTAATATTCGAAAGGCAGAGACATTATTTGGCATGCCACCAAGTGCATGAATTTTATATATACTTATGAGATAAGATTTGCATTAAAACTAGTTGATCATGTTTCTTCTTTAACGGAGAATTTCTAAAGTATTGAGTAACTTTAGAGTCGTATCATGTAAAGTTTTCTTTGCAAGCTTTATTCTCACCTTGGTTTACATATGTGAGAGTATATATTTGCGGCATTCCAATTTTTTTTTCTTTTTCGGAAAAGTATATCAGCTGCTTTTAATTTAGTAGTTATTTATGTGATATACATATGTTAGTTTGATAAAATAAATATATCAAACTTTTAAAATGTGTAGGAATTACAATGTTTTAGTTGGAAAATCATTTGGAAAGGGAATTAAATTTTTGTGATTTTATACCCCTGGTTAGGAGACTAAAATTTTTGTGATTTTCTACTCCTGCTTCGAGATTAAAATCTGCGTGATTTTCTACTCGATTAAAGTCTTAGTGACTTTCTACTCGTTTTGGAGATTAAAATCTTAGTGATTTTCTAATCTAATTTATTATTCGGTTTGAAGATTAAACAACTTCTCCGTTTATTAAATTTGATTGTGTCACATATTATTCGGTTTGAAGATTAAGAACTTCACCATTTATTAGATCTAGTTGTAGATGTTACTCGGTTTGAAGATTAAAAACTTCACCGTTTATTAATTCTGAATGTGTCAGATTGGTTTGAAGATTAAAAACTTCACCATTTATTAATTCTGGCTATGTCGTGACACAAACAACAATTCTTGTGGTTGGCTCTACAACGTAATAGGGGTGGTGAATGTGAATCTCCTTTTCAAGAAATATGTCCGAAATGTGGTATTATTTATCAAACGATTGCCCCTTACTTAGCGCAATCTAATGGAATTGCGGGAAGAATGAGTAGAACATTAAAGGAGATGATAAAATGCCTTGTTGTAAGTTCTGGTTTACCCCAGATCTTGTGTGGAGAATCTTTTTCTTACAGCTAAATGAATACTCAATTGAGTTCCCCATAGCAAAACGGAATCCATTCATATGAAAAATGAATGAAAGGAAGAAAACCCAACTTGAAATATTTTCAAGTGTGGGGGTTATTTGGGTAAAGTCAAAGTTCTAAAAGGATAAAAATCGGATCGGAAATTGTTGATTCTGTTTTCATAAGATATGCAACAAATAGTAAGGCATATCGTTTTCTGCTTCATAAATCAGAAAATTCCGAAATTCATACGGTAATCGAATCAAATAATGCTAAATTCTTAGAGAATATTTATCCGTATAAAAATGAATGTGAGTCGTCTAGTGAAATATCTAAGCGACCTCGGGAAGAAGCAAAGGAAAGTACACCAAGACGTCAAAGGACAACTGCTTCCATTGGATCATATTTTCTGACATTCTTGTTAGAAAATGAGCTTCAAACTTTGGAAGAAGTTATGTCTTCCTCGGAAAGAAGCTGTCAATAGTAAGATAGAATCCATATTAAATAATCATACTTGGGAAAATGGTTGATCTTCCTCCAGGAAATAAACCTTTGGATTCTAGTGGATTTTCAAAAAGGAAAATAAAAGCTGATGGTATTATTGACAAATATAAGGCAAGATTGATTAAGGATTAAGACAATGATAAGGTCTTGATTACTTTGACACATGCTTACCGGTAACGAGAATTACATATATTCGGATGGTAATAGCGTTAGCCGTCGTGTATGGCCTTGAAATCCATCAGATGGGCGTAAAGATAACCTTCTTAAATGGATATTTGGATGAAGAAATCTAAATGGAACAACCTGAAAGGTTTGTGGTTCCTGAAAAAGAAAAGAAGTTGTGTCGACTTGTTAAGTCACTTTACAGACTAAGACAAGCACCCAAACAATGACATGCGAGATTTGACCAAATAATATTGTTAAATGGTTTCAAAAATTAATGAGTGTAAACAAATATGTTTACATTAAGAATACTTCAAGTCATATAGTCATTATTTGATTATATGTAGATGATATGTTTAAAATGTGGGGGCTTTTAGCTTATTGTCACGACCCAAAATCTAACCATGGTCGTGATGGAGCCTAACGTGTTACAAGGCAAGCCTATTCCCAAAATATTACTACTAATTTGATTATAAGAATTTAATAAAACATTTCTAATAATTTAATTCCTGATAAACTAAACTAACTCTAAATATAAATAATATAAAATACGGAAACGAGTCCCAAACATCGGGGTGTCACTAAGTCATGAGCGTCTAAAACTATGAACTGAGATATATAAACTGTCTAACTGTCCAAAGAAGGAATGATGAAAGGAGTAACAAGGTCCTGCGGACGCTGGCAGCTACCTTGCAGTCTCCAATTAAAGCCGACCTGAACTCAACGATCGCCGCGCTCTAACTCACCTGGATCTGCACATAAAGTGCAGGGTATAGTATGAGTACAACCACCTCAGTAGTAACAGAAATAACTAAGGAACTGAGCAGTAGCGACGAGGTGAGCAAAATAGTCCAATTATTTATTTTTCACAATTTTAAAAATAACAGGAATAAACAGGTAAATTCCATAACTCAGTAAATGCCACAAAGAAATTTAACAGATAAATGCAGCAACACCAAAAGTAAATGCAACCTCACAACAATGTCACTCCATCACTCAGCACTCGCACTCAGCACTCAACACTCAACACTCAATACACTCAACACTCTGTGCTCACTGGGGGTGTGTACAGACTCCGGAGGGGCTCCCAAAGCCCAAGCGCTAAGCACGGACAACTTACGTGCTACCACATCAATACCTAGATCCGCACGGTCAACTCGCCTGCTACGCGGACAACTCACGCGCTATGGTATAAATACCTGGACCCGCACGGTCAACTCACGTGCTACGCGGACAACTCACGCGCCATGGTATTAATATCCTCACAAACAGGCCATCATATCAATACCTGGATCCGCACGGTCAACTCACGTGCTACGTGGACAACTCACGCGCTATGGTATCAATATCCTCATAACCAGGCCCTCGGCCTCACTCAGTCATGTACCTCACTAGCCTCACCATCATCAACAAATAAGGGAACACAGCCCACATCAAGTATCACAGCATATTAGGAAATAATAGAGACTGAGGTAAACATGTACAATAATTTCTATGACTGAGTACAAATAATGTGAGCATGAATAAAACCTAAACAGGATCTCTAACATGAAGGCAAACAAGTTCAACAACAAGTAAACACATAACCACATATAATAGTTTTTAGGCCTGGCCTCACGGGACGGACCAAGTCTCAATCCCTCGCGGTGCACACCCACACGCCCGTCACCTAGCGTGGGTATCACCACCAAACAATCACATGATATCAATTTCTCCGGGTTTATACCCTCAAAGCTAGAGTTAAAACTGTTACTTACCTCAACAGCGTAAAATCCTACTCCGGGATGTCCTCGTCCCTCGACTCGGTCTCCAAAACCTTCAAATTTAACCATAATCAGAATACTACTATCAACATAGTCTAAAGAATCGAATTACGCAATAAAAACTACATAAACATGCCAAAAATCAGAAATCGGCCAAAACTCGGCCCCTGGGCCCACATCTCGGAATCAGTCAATAATGGCATAATAATAATCCTCGTCCTCTCCCGAGTCTAGCCATATAAAATTTGACAAAATGGAACTCCGTTTGGTCCCTCAAATCCTCACTTAAAACTCTCCAAAACTCAAACCCTAACTCCCTCAATTTCACTTTGAAATCATCAATCAAATCCCAAAAACGAAGATGGATTCATAAATTATAATCAAAATCGAGTAGTAAACACTTACCCCAATCCATATGGTGAAAATCGCCTCCAAAATTGCCCAAATCCGAGCTCCCCAACTCAAAATATGACCGAATGAACAAACCCTAGTTTTGTATATTTTTCTACCAGCTATTCTGCCTCGTTTCTCGAGCCAAACGATCCCGAAACTCGTATTTTATGCATCCAATGGATTCCTTGTGAAATTCTATTAGGCTTTTGAATCACTCAATTTGACCTTATAACGAAGGAGATATGTATGTTTTAATATTTGCAAATAGTGCAGATTTTTAAATACGCCGTCAGTGGCAATTCGTAATTAATCTGAAAAATCTGGCAATCTAATTCTTAGAAAAATGACCCTAAAATCCTCATACGATGCCCAAATTCGACGATTCTTTTTGCTACAGGTCCGTAATTACAATACTGATCTAATGCTTCAATCAAAAAAGAAACCAGAGCTCATTTGTTCAATATGATATCATTTATGCTTGAAGAAACGGCATCGAAACATAAGAAAACGAGCGCAACACAATCCAAACCTATCCGAAACTCACCCGAGGCCCGCGGGACCTCAACCAAAAATTCCAACAAGTCCATATCACTACCCGAACTTAGTCGAACCTCCGGAACACCCCAAAACAAAACACCAAATCAAACTCGAATTCAAGCCTAAGACTTTTAAACTTCCAACTTTTGCCAATTCAAGCCTAATTCTACCACTGACCTCCAAATTACATTCCGAACACACTCCTAATTCTAAAATCACCCAAGGAAGCTAATCGAATCATAAAAATCCAAATCCGAATTCGTTTATTCATAAGTCAACTTCCGGTTGACTTTTCTTACTAAGAGATTAAGTGATCATTTCACTCCAAAACTACTCCGAACCCAAACCTACCAACTCGATACAACTCAACACAGCTGAACAACATATAAATACACATAGATAGGGGGAAATGGGGCTTTAACTCTCAGAACGAAGGATCGGGTCGTTACATCCTCCCCCTCTTAAACAAACGTTCGTCCTCGAACGAGTCTAAAACATACGTGAAATCACATGATATACCACATAATTCAAACACTCACAACGATGATTTCTAATCATAGTAGCTGCCCAAAAGAACCAAAGGCTGGTAATAAACCTCTTATCAGACAGAGTCTGAACAAGCTATATCAAGTCACAAATCAAACACCCATTAGTCCTTGCTACATCTCAAGTAAACCCTTCTCGTCACATTCGATCAATCCGAACACAATCTCACAGTCAAATCATACTCGCAACATAACCATCAAATCAAAAATCCCACTAATAGGGACACCAACGGACATATAAACACGTTGTCACACAATCAAAATTTTTGTACTCGAGCTACAGACAAAACCCGGCCTCAAGTCCCCCAGACTGGCCCAACATCAACACACAAAAATCTCATCTCGCACCTCATCCAGGGAATCACTATCCGTCGATGCACAACTGATAACGAGCGCTTATGTGCGCATACGAATGCGTGGAAGGAATTCAAAGAGTTACACTTCAAGCTGAATCAATACCGCACGATAAGAATTCAAGAAGGTGAAGTTTTCCTAAAGGTTCTGCAGCCTCTCGAAGATAAGTACAGACGTCTCCGTACCGATCCGCAAGACTCTACTAAACCCGCTCATGACTCGTGAGACCTATGTAACCTAGGCTCTGATACCAACTTGTCACGACCCAAAATCTAACCATGGTTGTGATGGCGCCTAACGTGTTACAAGGCAAGCCTATTCCCAAAATATTACTACTAATTTGATTATAAGAATTTAATAAAACATTTCTAATAATTTAATTCTTGATAAACTAAACCAACTCTAAATATAAATAATATAAAATACGAAAACGAGTCCCAAACATCAGGGTGTCACTAAGTCATGAGCGTCTAAAACTATGAACTGAGAATGAAAGGAGTAACAAGGTCCTGCGGACGCTGGCAGCTACCTTGCAGTCTCCAATTAAAGCCGACCTGAACTCAACGATCGCCGCGCTCTAACTCACCTGGATCTACACATAAAGTGCAGGGTATAGTATGAGTACAACCACCTCAGTAGTAACAGAAATAACTAAGGAACTGAGCAGTAGTGACGAGCTGAGCAAAATAGTCCAATTATTTATTTTTCACAATTTTAAAAATAACAGGAATAAACAGGTAAATTCCATAACTCAGTAAATGCCACAAAGAAATTTAACAGATAAATGCAGCAACACCAAAAGTAAATGCAACCTCACAACAATGTCACTCCATCACTCAGCACTCGCACTCAGCACTCAACACTCAACACTCAATCACTCAACACTCTGTGCTCACTGGGGTGTGTACAGACTCCGGAGGGCTCCAAGCCCAAGCGCTAAGCACGGACAACTCACGTGCTACCACATCAATACCTAGATCCGCACGGTCAACTCGCCTGCTACGCGGACAACTCACGCGCTATGGTATAAATACCTGGACCCGCACGGTCAACTCACGTGCTACGCGGACAACTCACGCGCTATGGTAT
>NW_017671710.1:45510-119637 GCF_001879085.1 Nicotiana attenuata | reverse complement strand
AGCTACGGCGGGACAAAGAATTTCAGGCCGAGAGGGAACAGTGCTATGGGTTAATACGCTGAGATGGAAAAGGAATAAAATTGTTACAAAAGAAGATATCTCATCACTAAAGAGTCCTGGCAAGGTTCCCTGGCTTTGAAATGCGGATCAATAGGTTCACAAGAAGCTGGAAAGTTTGTGTGGGTCGGGCGTCCAGTCCAAGAAGCATGTCATGTTCATTCGAAGCCAGCATGCACCCCAGATAAGTCTTTCTTTTCCCCCGAAGGGACGCTTCTCTTCAAACTCATATGCTTGCCTTTTTGCATATTCTCTTTGCATCCCTTTCGGTCTAACAATGATTCCGAATTACTACAAAAAAAGGTGGCAGGATTGGTTCCATCGGGCTCCGCCTGGCAAAAGCCGGAGAAAATGCCCAGCCTCAGCGAGTGCGTCAGGCCGATCCCGACTGACCATGGTGGTTGATGCTTTCGAAGCAAAGACATTGGAAAAGAAAGAAAATCAAAGGCAAGGACAGAATAAAGGGAAAAGTCCAGAGCCCACACGGGCGAGTCATAATGAAACCCTAAGAGTTGAACCCGGTCGGTTCGAAAAGAGATTCACCCTCAAGGACAACAAGCAGCAAACTTCTCAACGGAAATGGGGTCGGGATCAAGCAATTGGGATGATCAAGGCCACAAAACCAACCACCGTTTCAAACTAATAAATTGTTCTTTGTTGGAAACAGGTCTTATTCAGAGCAACCGTGCAAGAAGCAGGTGCAACCAAAAAGAAATGAAATGCGCAAGCACTGAAACAGCTTTGCAGCAGGAAAACGACCAAAAAGGAAGTCCCCCCCCCCCCAAGTTCTTTCATGCGTTTTGCTAAATAAAAGGAAAACATATAAAGAGGAAAACAAAAGAAAAAGAAAGAAAAAAAAAATGAAAATCCCAAAAGAAAAACAAATCATGGTAGCATAGGATCCCATTCCTTAAATCTCCCGGCCAAAAAACCAAGGAGCCTTTTCTTTCTAAATCCCGGCCAAAAAACCGAGGATCTCCCGGCCAAAAAACCGAGGAGCTTTTTCTTTCCAAATCCCGGCCAAAAAACCGAGGATCTTCCGGCCAAAAATCGAGGAGCTTTTTCTTTCCAAATCTCGGCCAAAAAACCAAGGATCTCCTGGCCAAAAATCGAGGAGCTTTTTCTTTCTAAATCCCGGGCAAAAAACCGAGGATCTCCCGACCAAAAAATCGAGGAGCCTTTTCTTTCCAAATCCCGGCCAAAAAACCGAGGATCTCCTGGCCAAAAAACCGAGGAGCCTTTTCTTTCCAACTCCCGGCCAAAAAACCGAGGATCTCCCGGCCAAAAAAAACCGATGAGCTTTTCCTGTCCTAATCCCGGCCAAAAATCGAGGAGCTTTTTCTTTCCAAATCCCGGCCAAAAACCGAGGATCTCCCTACACAATCCTGATTTGATCGCTTAGATATGTGTCACAACTAACTCACGAAATTTTCCCAGTAAAAACTGGGGCAGAAAATTTCGTTCGTTTGCTTGTTTTTGATATCTTAAGCAGGTTGACCTCAAACATAGGGTGCGAGATGACCAATGGAATGAATCTCAATCCAGAATCAAGAAAAGAAGAAAAGAACAAAAAAGAAATGGAATCAAATGTGAAGCAAGCAAGGGTGCGGATTGCTCGAAATCTGATTGAAGCCACAAGCCCCGCTGATCCTGTTTTGACCCAATGCTGCATGAAGAAATAAACATCTACAACTTGCGAGCATCAAGATTCAGATCAAAGTCCACAACAGGCTCAAGATCAAGTGTCAAGAGAATTATAGATAGGAATCTTGTAACTCATAGCTGATAGGCATAGCTAGCTTAGCTTTGATTTTCTTTTTGGTGTAATAAGGAGGTCAGCAAGCAGTAGCAGCAGCAAAAGCATTGAAATCACAGCTCCTGGTAGTCCCAGCTACCAAACCTTCCAGAACTACACTGACCTGATTCCTTTATAGCCAAGGATATGTAGGCAACCTTTGAAGCAGGGTTCGGTCAGACGGTTTTCAAAACGCTTCTCATGGAGTGCCGTGCAGGCAAAAATCCTTCATGGTGCTCATTTATCTTTGCCCGAAAACCCTTCGTGTCTTCGAGCAAAGAGGGGCAGCTGTGAGCACGTGATTTTTGCCGCGTTTAAATTACTCCTATAGAATTCATTAAAAGTAGAATTTTTCTTTAGTATTTGAATTTTTAGGAATTAATTGCATGATTTTGCGTTTTATTTGCATTTTGTGTGCATTTTTAGTTCTCATAAAAATGAAAAAAAATTATTACAAAAATAGCATACTTGCATTTTTAGATTAATTAACATCATTGAAAATAAGAGAAAATAATTAAAATAGTCTTTTGTATTGTTTTAGTTTTAATTTTCGATTTTTCCTTAAGTTTTCCTTTTGAACTAGGATTTGTTTGATTTTTTGAGAAGTAATTAGTTTAATTTTAGAGTTAAATCAGTTCTTATCTATTTATAATAAAATCTAAAAAAAAATTAAAATCAGGAAGAAAGAAAGAAAAAAAACAAAATAAAAATTGAAAGAAAAAGATTTTTTTTTAAGAAATTAAATAAGCTGTTTGTTTAATTTGGGCCAATGTTGAATAAATAACACTAGCCCAAGGTAAAGCCCCAAATCCGGCTAAAATTAGCCCAAAATCCGCACCCCACCCGGTCCAATCCTCCAGTCCCCTAAACCACTCGAACGACGTAGTACCAGGACAATACTACGTCGTTTTGAATTAATGAAGGCCAAATTAAATCCAAGCCATCCATCCATTCTAATCCAACGGCCCATAATTCTTCTTGATTTTAAATAAAGTTGTCTGAAAATTTGAAAACCCTAAAGACAGACTTCACCCTCCCCGTACCTTGTTCAATCCCACCGCCTTCCGCCGCAAACCGCCGCCTTGAAATAAAGTTGTCTGAAAATTTGAAAACCCTAAAGACAGACTTCACCCTCCTCGTACCTTGTTCAATCCCACTGCCTTCCGCCGCAAACCGCCGCCGGAAATCGCCCACGGCGGCGGCGGAGCTCCAAACTTGCCCAAATTTACACCCCTACATCATCTTAACCTCCTCAATACAAATCCGTGACTAATTTTTCTCAAATCCCAACCAAAACCCCCAAATCCATGAAACCCTAGCCGCCGCCTTCGCCACCACGGCGGCGCTACCTCCAATCCTCCACGGAATCCCACCCTAAGGTCTCTTCACTCTTTTCTTCCCAAATCCTAGATTAGTTTTGTCCAAGTCCAGCCCTAATGGCTCAAATCCGGGATCTAGGGTCTCTGAGTTAAAATTTGTCGAACTTCAGTTGCTTGGGGATTTTTCTAAAGAACGACATCATGTGAAGGATCAATTTGAGCTCACTTAATTAAAGCCAAATCAGTAAGCTTTCTTCTTTTGTTTGTTTGATTTTCTTTTCGTTTCATTTAAGCTTTGTTCATTTATCTTTTGAGTAATAGCTTCGATTGGGATATCTTCCCTTTAATCAATCGTTCTTCATGACAATTGACTTAGGGTCTTTTAGGGTTTCAATTTGTGATTTTGTTCTGTCTGTTTTTTTATTCTTGTTGCTTTAAGTTCGAATTTTCTGTTGAGTCGATGACTGAAGTGTGGCATTGTTCCTCTTAATTTTTTGTTTGATCTTAGTGGCATGATATTAGTTTTCACCTTAGATTCAATTTAGCCTTAGGACTTCATGTGTTAGTTAGGAGATATTTTAATTAGTTTAATTATTAGGTGTTCTTATTATAGTTGTTGATGTTTGGTTATAGCTGAAAGTATCCAGCCCCTGGTGCTTGGTTAACCATGGTCATCTGACCAAGATTAAGAGGGGTCTAGGTTAGTTGAAATAGAGTTGGTAATTTCAGTTTGAATCAAGGTCAGTATAGGTATTTCAAAGAGAAAGAATCTTGTAGTAACTGAAAATAGAATTCCCTAGAACCTTCTAGATGGGGTTTTAATTTGAAATTCAGAAAGTTAGTAGTGTTACTTGGCCAACAAGGCATAAAATGAGGGGTTTAAGTAGTTAAAATCTGAAAATTAATAAGGGACTAAGGTGTAAAGGGAAAATTTAAAAGTTGCCCTAATATTTGCCTATAAAGGGCAGTCTTTACTGCCTTGCAGACCAAGTTTTGAAATCTGAAAAATTCCCACAAGCTTAGAAGCTGAAAATGTGAAATTCAAATCCAAAAAAAAAAACCAAAATTTGAAATCTGAAAGTTTGAGAGTTCTAAGAGCCAGAAAAGTTACTGAAATTCAAAAGTTTGACAAGTCTAGAACCAAAAATCAGAGATCTTCTTTGATTTGCTAAAATTCTATAAAATCCTTTAGTCCGTCCTTTAAAAGTCATTCCTGAATAATTGAGAGCTGAGATGAATTGAACTTGCATTGGTTGTTTAGTTTGATTGATCATTTTCTGGCTGGATCTTCAATTTATTGGGTTATGTTGACCATTGTGGATTCAAAATTGGCTTGAGTGTCCAGTTCTGGGTTGATTCTATCTGCTGAAACACTGTACTGCTGTTTACTGTCGCTGACTCCTCCCTCTGCTTACTTTCCTTGCATTTCCAGGTACATACCTCCTGAAATTCCCTATGTACTGCTGAAATTTTGAGTTGAAGATGGAAATAAGAGGATTCAAAGATATATTACATTTTATGTATGCTTTTGCGCATGAAATACTATCCTGTGTAATAGAGCCTTGTATTTAGATGACAAGTTGTTTTTAATTGCTTTAGAAGCATTGTAATTGAACAGGACATTCCTATTGCCTGCATATAGGCATACTTGAGTAGATCTATTAGTCTTTTTAGTTTGAAATTAGAAGTTTGCTATGGTCCTGGTTGTGATTTGAATGCTTGAGGTCATTTAAATGGACTGGAAATTTGTAACTTGTCTAAGTTTAGGAATTCAGTAGCCTCATTTGAATTACATGTTATATGCAATCTGTTTTCATTTAAGATCAGTAGATCAGCAAGTTTAAGGTTCATTTGTGAAATCAATGTCCAATTAAAATCAGGATCTGTTAGTTTATTGATTCATATGATATAATACTTCAATTCTATTTTGTATTTGTATGTGAAGTTTTACTTCAAACGTCCATTATCAGGTTCTCCAAATTCTAGTTTATGTTCATGTGAATCTAAAGTTAGGTCCTGTTAAGTCCTCATAATCCAAATTCTAGTTTAGTCTGTCATTTAGTCTTATGAGTTTTACAGGTCTGCAAAAAAATAAAAGCATCCAGTCGTTCCTGTTTTAGTTTTGAACCTGTTACTTAATCTAGTTTGTCCAGTTACTTGTAGTTAAAAAAAGGGCAAAGCAAAAGAGTTGGCTCGTAAATTGAAATACTGTTAATTGATGTCGAAAGTTGGTTAAATTAGGAAGTCAAATCTTTAGTCAGTACTGGTTTGTTAGCATTGATGCTTGGACCGTTTTGGGCAATAAGAATTGGGCCTAATATGGCACAGTTACATAGTAGCAGGCCAGAATATCACCAGGCCCCTTAAATCACTTAATTTCGTCAAATTAGGGGCCTGTGCGGACTTGAGCCCAAGTCCATGTTCTTGTTTGCCTTCGCTCTGGGCCTGTCCTGCAGCCCAATTTGGACAGCTTTACAAACAAAGCTGAAGCTGAAAACCTTAATTTGTTGGGTCAAATTTGAAATGCAAGCTTTGGGGCCTTTCAAGTTAGGTAGCGAATTTAAATTAAGAGGTTTTCCTCTTGTTTAAGTTCGGACTTGAACTTGAGGCCCGAGTTTTGTAGTGTTAAGTAATTAGGCCTTCTAGAGACAACACTTAATAGAAAATCATAGTTCCTTTAGGTTGGCCTTTAAAATAAATTGATGTGTGCCGCGCCAAACAAAAATTCATAAATTGCGTTGCACTCCTCCACAATTTAAGGTGTCAACCAAAAATCTGAACTTTGAAAAAATCTATCTATATAGAATAGGAGAAGCAAGTTACTGTGATGATGCCAAGTGTCACAATAAAAATTTAACAATTGTCAAATTTTAGGAAATAATTAGTGAAGTTGGTTAATAATTAGTTACTTTTTTTGAATTTGAAATTTAAAATAAATAAATAACTATATATTTTTTAAAAAGACTATTGAAAAGGAAAAATATATAAATATAAAACTTCAATGTAGAGATATATTAAATGATAAGGCTAATTTTTTTTTGAGATGAGAAAGATTTTGAATAATAATTCATATGGTCATGCTATATGCTATATGGATAAGATAAAGCTAATGACAAAAACATAAACAATAATTTCAAGAAATAAATAAAATAGACAAAGTTATAAAATTAAACTGCCATATTTAATATAACCAGGAAGAAGAATCCGATTTAATTTTTTATTGAAAATATTATAAATATAATAAGTACTACAATTATTAGTAGATTTATGACATATATTAAAAAAACTTCTCTATCGTAACGACCCGGCCGGTCGTTTCGAGAGTTACAGCCCCGTTTCCCCATTTTCTACTTTGTTTGTGTTCTAAAGCTGTATTTTGATTTACCGGGTCAGTTGGTTCGGGTCGTGAGTAGTTTTGGAGTGAATGGAGACTTAGTCTCTTATGTGAAGGATTAAGTTGGAAAAGTTGACCGGATGTTGACTTATGTGTAAACGACTCGGATTTGAATTTTGATGATTCCGTTAGGTGATTTTGTAGTTAGGAGCGCGTCCGGAATGTGATTTGGAGGTATGTGGTAGAATTAGGCTTGAATTGGCGAAAGTTAGAATTTTGGCGATTTTGGTCGGCATTGAAAATTTTGATATCGGGGTCGGAATTGGATTTTGGAAGTTGGAATAGGTTCGTGGTGTCATTTTTGACTTGTGTGCAAAATTGAGGTCATTCGGACGTGGTTTAGCGGGTTTCGGCATCGTTTGTGAAATTCGGAAGTTTAGAAGTTCTTAGGCTTGAATCCGAGTGTAATTTGGTGTTTTGATGCTGCTTTGAGTGATTCGAAGGTTCGACTAAGTTTGTATGATGTTATGGGATGTGTTGGTATGTTTGGTTGATGTCCCGAGGGCCTCGGTGAGTTTCAGGTGGTTAGCTGATCATTTTTGGCTTTAGAAGTTGGCAGATTTTCTGGTATTGTGTTGCAGAGTTTTTCTTCATCGCGTTCGCGAGAGGGCAGTCACGTTCGCGAATGGTTATATGAGCTGAGGAATTTTGTTCTTCGCATCCACGAAGAGGAGGACGCGAACGCGAAGGTTTGGTCCGAGTGTGCAGCGCGAACGCGTAAGAAGGGCCGTATTTGTGAAGAGAAATAGAGGTAGCTGGGGACCGCAGGTCGTTCATCTACGCGTTCGCGAGGAATGCGTCGCGTTCGCGATTTGTTGAGCTGGTTAAGGTACGCGTTCACGAGTGGTGGATCGCGTTCGCGTTGAAGGAAATTTCCGGTATGAGGCAGTTGTGCTTCGCGAACGCGAGGGTACTACCACGTTTGCGAAGAAGGACATCTGGGCAGTATGAAAAGGTTCAAAATCGAGGGTTCCTGAATTTTTTCATATTTCTAACATTTTTGAGCTCGGGTTAGAGATTTATAAGAGGATTTTGAAGGAGATTCTTGAGGTAAGTTCTTAGTGATCATTTCTACTCAATAATTATGTTTCCCACTGATTTTCCCACTTATTTGGTATGTTTTTGAGGTGTAATTTGGGGTTTGAGGCTTGGGAATTTGAGAGATGATTTTGGGGATTTGAATGGCCATTTGGTGTCGGATTTTGATAAATTTGATATGGGTAGACTCGTGAGTGAATGGGCTTTCTAGTTTGTGACTATTGTCGGGTTTCCGAGACGTGGGCCCGGGGCCCGAGTTTGAGCCAATTTCAGGTTTTGAGTCTAATTTAGTATTTTTTCTTGTGAAATTGATTCCTTTAGCATGTATTAATGGTAATGTACTGCTTGTTCTATTAAAAAGGAAGTAGTATCAAAATATTAAGCCAATTGACAAGTTAATAAAAAGTCACATTAGTAAATGTATAGCACTAGCTACTTGCTAATTTAATAAAGAATAAACAAGGAACAAATATTTTATTTGATTACTATATGATGTGTATCCTTTGATTTTGTATAGATTTTATTATATTTTTGCACACTATATTAAATAATAAAATAATAACTAATATCTATTAAAATAATACGATGTATTAGATCATAATTTTATAATCAATATTCTGTCAAATTATCTGCGTATCTCACGGGTTCTAACACTAGTATTTTAGATAGCAATGGTTTTAGGATACGCAGAAGTAAGACTAAATATATACACTTCAAGTTTAGTCGGTATGAGTAGAGCGAATTTGAGATAAGACCATAAAGAGTCGCGGTACTAAAATTCAAACAATTTAAATATCTAGGCTCGTTATTTCAAGAGAATGAATATAAACGAAGATGTTACTCATTGAATTATAAGACGTTAGAATAGAAAAGTGCTATTGGATGTTTTTTGATAGAAGGATGATTATCAAAGTGAATAAGTTTACATAACAATTATTCCGTCCGTTTCATATTAAATGAGGTACTTTCCTTTTTAGTCTGTTCCAAAATAAATGACACATTTCTAAATTTGGAAATAATTCAACTTTAAACTCTACATTTACCCTTTTTGCCCTTAATGAGAAGCTTTTATAGCCACACAAATGGCATGGCCCCACAAACCTTTTACCCCTTAAGCTTTTAAGACCACAACTTTTAAAAGTCTTCTTCTTTTTTCTTAAACTCCGTGCCGAGTCAAACTACCTCAAATAATATGAAACGGAGGGAGTATAAGACTGACAATGTTATATTGTAAAGTGTGTTATATGGTAGAAAGCGTTGGACCGCAAACGTTTAACATATCCACAAGACGAGTATTGTAGATACACAAATACTAATATGGATGTGCGATTATAGAAGATTAGACAAGATAAAAATTATCATATTCACTAGAGGTGCAAGTAACACGTATTGAGAATAAAATAAGAGGTCATTTGAGATGGTTTGGTAATAACTTGTGTCAACCTACAGATGTACCGGTCTATATGTGTGAACGAAAAAAGTAAATTGCAAAATATATGGACATAAATTTCTTTTATTTTCATAATATTAGGATTTTGAATTTCAACAAATAATGTTAGTAATTATATAAATGTGTTATATTTTATTTAATCAAGGATATTTAGCAATTTGAATATTAAATGGATTATTTTAATAACTTTATTTGAATTTGTTCAATTATGTTTAAGTATGTTTTATTATTAAATTAGTTCTATTTCCCAAATTTTCTTTTATTTAAATAGTTAAAAGGAAATATAAAAGGGAAAATAGAGAAAAGAAAAATATTAAAAAGACAATATTGGCCACCATCTTCCTAGGATTTCAACTGCACATTAGGGGGTAATTTCGATATTAGACTGAAAATTATAGAACCGGGCAAAATTCCCTCTCTTTTTTCCCTTTTCTTTCAAATGGTACAATTAGTTCCCTCTCTCACAAATCTTTTAGCAGCGCTCGATGCTCTCTTCATCTTGTCTACGAAGCCAGTGGGGCGCAATCCAAAGAACAAAGGTTCGTACTTTTTCATACTCTTTCTTATTTCTATATGCTCTATATTGTCTTTTCTAACTTTCCGATATAGGGTTCCTAACCAGAATTGTTTTGGATCTTGAGTTATATTTATTTCAATTGTTGTGTACATTCCTTTATTTCGAGGTCCAATTGAAAATCTTACCCTTTAAAGAGTCATTGTTTTTGGTAAAATGAGTGTGCTTTTGAGAAAAGAGTCTATAGTAAGAGATTGTCTATATGTATTAGGTGGTGTCTTGTTATTTTCCCCCTTTTATGGGGTTTGATAATTATATTCTTTGGATGGCTAATTTTATACACTGCAAGAATATTTTAAGTAAATACTTTGCAAATTTTGAGAATATTTTGTTCTTTAATTAGAAAGGACATCAAATGAGTTCTGTTGTATGTGTGCAACTACTGCATCCTTGTATATCAGGGACGGTTGGAAATATGAGTACAATTACATGAACTTTAGGTGATTTTTGTAGATATTTACCCACTGAATCAAAGGACATTCTAGCGCAATGAATCGATCATCCAGGATTTGAGCTAATTGCCATGGTAAAGCACCCCTTGTGGTTTGTTTACTTCTACAGATGTATTTGGAGTTTGTTTATCAAAAGTTGTTTTAATAGTACTTTTGAGCAACTTTAGCTATGAATTGATTGCTGGACCAATATTAACAAAGATTACTGGACTGAGTAAAAGCTATTCGATGACTAGTCAGAGTAAGTGCTACAGATCATATTAAGTACTTCCTTTGTTCCAGATCATATATGTGTTTGTATAATTTAGTTTGTAATGTTTGTTACTATAGATATTTGTAATGGAATTAGAGTTACTAATTTAGTAAACAATTATTTATTGAATCCTAGAATTAAAATTTTTAAATAGGTATTGTGGCAGTTTATAACTGCCACTTGTTAATTTTTTTTAAAGATTGAGATCAAATTGTGGGGGTTATAAACCCCATAAATTAATTTTTTTTAAACGTTAAGATCATATTATGGGGGTTAAAAATTGCCGCTAATTGCTTTTTAAAACTGCCACAAATTAATATTTATTTTGTGGCGGTCGGCGAGGAGGTTTTAAAAAACTGCCGCAGAAATGCTTGTGGCGAACATATATGTGGCATTTTTTCAAACCGCCATAATTCATTTTGTGGGGGTCGAAAACTGCCACTAATCGCCCAAAAAACCCCCATAGAATGAGACTTTTTTTGTAGTGTCTTGAATAAAACAAATTAAAAGAAAAGGAAAAAAGAGAGTAGAAGTCAGCTTAATGTAAAGTTTTATATGTTATTCTTTCATAAGCAATCTCAATATTATATAGCCATTAGCTAACTTGATAATTAAAAAGATGTTCTAAAATTATATTTGGAACAACAATATAACACGAATTAATTGTCCAATATCATCCGTCAATCATATAGGTGAATTAGGCATTTTTGTTAGATTAAACACACAACAATAACATACCCAATATATTCTCACAAGCTTTCGGAAAGGCAATGTGTAGGGGTATTCATGGTTCGGTTTGGATCGGTTTTTCCCTAAAAAGAAACCAAATCAAGTAAGTCGGTTTTTCAAATATTAGAACCAAATCAAACCAATTAATTAAGTCGGTTGTTTCTCGATTCGGTTTATGCCGGGTTTTGTTGATTTTTCGGCTTTTTCGGTTATTTGTCGGGTTTTTCTTCAATATAAGATATACACTGCCAAACACATATCCGGCGACCACATTTTCAACGTAACACTATCGATCAATTGCCCTTTGAGAAATCTATTATTTACCAAGATATATTGATGATAACTGAATCAAATAGTGATGAATAATTTAAGGACTCGATTAAAAATATATTATTTTTAACACGAAATGGATTCTTGCACTTAACAAAAGAAAACTACCGATCAAACTAGAATGTAAAGGTAAAGAACTATACTAAAAGTGCAAATTATTAACATTTACCATTAAATTTTTAAAATTTTGTATAAAAATATACATATATATCGGTGTAATAATAAATTTGAAATAACTACTCCTATAATCGGTTTGGTTCGGTTTTTTTCGGTTTTTTTTTCTGATTAAGACCAAAACCAAATCAAATTTGATCGGTTTTAAAAATTCAAAACTAAAACCAAACCAAAAAAAAGTATCGGTTTGGTTTGGTTTTCGATGTGGTTTGATTTTTTAGGTTTTTATGAACACCCCTAGTAGTGTGTGTGCGGACCTTACCCCTATCTAATGCAGGTAGAGAAGTTGTTTCCATTAGACCCTCGGCTCAGAATCGTACGGAGGAAGAGAAGAGGGAAAATGTCACGACCCCAACGTCGTGATGGCACCAAGTCTCTAAGACTAGGTAAGCCTAGCATTCATGGAGAATTTAACTAAAATAGTATTAAAACTTGTAATAAAACTTTCAATTTAACCAATAGAACAAAAGGACTCCGCAACACAACTGAACATAACTCTCAAAATCTAGTGATACCGAGTCACAAGCTCTACACAAATGTATTGAACATCATTATACAACAGTATCTAAAGGAAAAGAGAATGAAATAGAATTAGATAGAGGGTTACTCCGAGGCCTATGAACGCTAGCAGGTCTACCTTAAAGTCTCTGGTCCAAGCAGTGGCGGATGCACATGGGCACTTGTGGGTGCTTAAGCACCCATTAACTTTGACCATATTTAGTAAATTTACATAGGTAATTATACAAATAGTTAGATAAATATTGAGTGAGTACCCACAAGTAAATTCATTTTTGCTCTTCTTCTGACGTCTTTATCGGCGAGCACCCATAACTTTAAAATCCTGGATCCGCCACTGGGTCCAAGCGCAACTCACTGATGCCTAAGCTGGTATGAAGTACCTAGATCTGCACAAAAAGATGTGCACAAGTGTAGTATTAATACGTACAATGGCACCCAGTAAGTATCAAGCCTAATCTCGGTAGAGTAGTGACGAGGTCGGGTTAAGACACCTACTGGAATAAATAAAGAAACCGAACACGTGTAGCATAGTATGATAATGAAAACAAGGAAAATGATATAAGGAAGAAATATAACAAGAATAGCTACACTAAGACCAAAGTCAGATTCAAGATTAAAACTTTATGGGTTCAACTTTAAATTTTTTTAATATTGAACCCATTATTAAAGTTATGGGTTCATATCTATTATTTTTTCAATTATAATAAATTTTTATGCATAAATTTTTATTTCGTATTGAAGTTATGGATTCAATTGAACCCGTAACTGCCACACGGCAACCGCCCGTAACTGAGACTAAGGCAATTAAGACAACACGGAAGAAACAAAGAATAAGAATGGTAAGGAAATAATGCAAACAAAAGATAAGTGATGTAAATGAAAGGTATCAACAAGAATCACTACCAAGGTACCGCTTCGTAGTTTCATTTCACAAATCAAACCACAATCTTTTCTTATATCACGCGGGAGCCTTAAATCTAGTTTTAAAAATTATTTTCCCAAAATAGCTACACGCGCTTTAGCCATTTCCCCTATTTATTGCCTCATCTATGTTATATTGTGGTTATGTGACTTGTCGGGGTAGTTGGTTTTTATTTCGGGTGAGTTTCAGAGTGAAATGAGTCACTTAATCCCTAAGTTGGAGCTTAAGTTGAAAGAATTTCCCGAATTTTGACTTTTGTGTAGACAACTCTGGAATGGAGTTTAACGGTTACGATAGCTCCATATGGTGATTTTGCCCTTAGGAGCGTGTCCGGATATTAATTTGAAGGTCTTCGTTTCAGCTTGAATTGGCGAGAGCGTGCGGACACCTGGGCACAAATGTGCATCAACAGGTGCGACATTTCCTCCGCAGAAGTGGACCTGGGAGGGATTTGTCAAGGACCGCAGGTGCGGTCGAATCTCAGCAAAAGCGGGCTGGCAAAAGCGAGCAGTCGTCCACAGAAGCAAAAGGAGTTGGTCCTAAGTGAGGGCCGCACCTGCAACCCTGCCCTGGGCTGGCCCTCTCCGCTTCTGCGATGAGCCACGTCAAACCTATGTGTTAGCACCTGCGGCAAAACCCACCGCAAGTGCAATGGCACCAGAACAACAACAACTTCAGCAATCACTAGGTCCAAAATTAACCCGATTTCAATACGATTCACACTCGGGACCCTCGGGACCCTTTTGAATATACCAACAAGTTCTAAAACACATAACGGACCTACTCGAGGCAAAAAAATCACATCAAACAACATCGATTCTACGGATTACAATCCAATTCAAGCCTATTGAAACTATGAACATTCGACTTCCAAAACTGATGCTGGTTCATACCAAAACAACTCGGTTTGACCACAAATTTTGCACACAAGTCATAAATGACACAACGAACCTGTTCCAATTTTTGGAATTGGAATCCGACCTCTGATGTCAATAAAGCCAACTTCCGGTCAAACTTCTCAACCTTCCAAACTTTCAACTTTCTAACTTTCACCAATTCAAGCTAAAACGACCTACGTACTTTTATATCAATATCCGGACACGCTCCCAAGTCCAAAACCATCATACGTAGCTGTCGGAACCGTCAAAACTCCATTCCGAAGTCGTCTACATAAAAGTCAAACTTCGGGCAACTCTTTCAACTTCAGCTTCCAACTTAAGGACTAAGTGTCTCATTTCACTCCGAAACTCACTTAAAACCAAAACCAACCACCCCGGCATGTCACATAACCACAATATAACATAGATGAGGCAATAAAATAGGGGAACAAGACTAAAATATTCAAAACGAACGGCAGGGTCGATACAGAAAATAATAAGAAGAAGCAAATGGAGAAAAAGAAGAAGAAAAAGAAATAAAGGGAGGGGAAGGGGGGGGGAGAAAAGAATAAGTATTGCCAAAATAGTAACCATATGAGTACGATAACTGAAACCAAATAAACAACATGGTGTAACATGAATGTGAAAAATAGGAAAGTAGTACATGTGTGCTACTAGTACTAGGGGTGTGCATTCGAATCGGTTTATCGATAAATCGAATCGATTATTTGTTATCGGTTTATCGATTTATCGATTTCGATTTCGAAATTTTCCTTATCGAGTTATCGATTTCGATTTCGATTTTGTCCTCTTCGGTTATCGGTTTATCGATAAACCGATAAGAAATACAAAAAAAAAAATTAATTTTTTTTGTACCCTTATTCTATAATACCCTTTCCTTTACCTTAAGTCCCTAACCCTATTATTTCATCTACCACATTTAAGGAATGATCATATTTAAAGCTCAAGGGAATGAAGTTCAAATTAATGGAAAATAGAATTAGCCGTGATGATGTATTTTTATTTTTTTATACCGTTGGAGTGTTGGTGGCATACATTTGATCCCTTACTTTAGTTTCGTTGCATGTGCTTGTTGACACAATTTTTATGTTATAAACGGTGTTCGTCTTATTTTAGCTTCTTTTGGTCCATATTAGTTAGGCGTGTTTGATCACGCTCAATTGAGTCTCACAAAAGACTATGCGGGCGTTGCAAATATAATCTGAGTATTATTGCCTAGAGTCGAACCACAGAGAACTAACCTATCAATCACTACTGTCAGATTTACTAAATTCACACAATCTGTTTTCCCAAACTTTCTGATTCACAATGGTTGATTTTCTAACAACTAAAGACTGAAAGTAATTAATAGCTGTAAATTAACTAAACTTGATGTGTAATAGAAATAAGGTATAAGGCAATGGTTTCCCCCCGTTGGTCTAAGGCATTGTATATGTCTTATAACAATAATTTAGTTGTCTCTAACAATCATGAACGCTCAAGCTATCATAATTCTTTCTCAAGTAATTATGATAATCTACTAGATGCACTCTCTCAAGCTACACTAGCTAATTTCACAATACAATTCACTTAGATTGCACCCGGGGTTTCGTTATCTCTAATCCAACCCCTAAACCCTCGGTTATGACTCTCGTCTATACTCCGGGAGTGATGTTGTTCATACAATCACCTAAATATGCACTCTCTCTCAAGTAGATACATAATAAATAGGAACGGATAATTGAGGGCCCTTTCAACTAATCCACAATCAAAGCATATATGAACAATTAGAGATTAACAACCAAACCCAATTATATTAATAAAATAACCAAGTTACTACCAACGGGTTCCACCAAAACCTTAGATTAAGGTTTTTAGCTACTCATGACAATGGGGAAATAAACTACTAAAAGATTCATAATCATAAATTGCAAGAAAAATAAAGAAGAATAAGAGTAATGATGTTTTGGGTGATCTCTCACACTTGTGTTCCTTGCCAAAGTACTCTCTAAAAATATTACATGCCTCCCTTGGGCGAGTTTTAGTGTTTAAATAGGGTTTTGGGCTAAGAATTCCGGAATTTGCACTTCAGTCCCTCAGCTTTTCGTCGCCTGCCGTGGTCCTACCGCGGTCACGCTAGGACCGCGGCCAAATGGCCTCTCTGAATCTCAAAATAGCTTCTCGCTGCGGTCCGACCGTGGTTACGCCAGGACCGAGGCAGTTCACCTCCAGCTCCTGTTTGTGCATTTCACATGGTTCATTTGGCGACTTTTGTGCGATTGGCCTCTTTTTCCTCCATAATTGATCCAAAACTACTCCATAGCCTTCTTCTACTGTATGTAACCTGCAAAACATGAAAAGCACTAATAAGAGCATTTTGTTATCACTTTTACCATAAAAACTCTACAAGAAAGTGGTTCTTTTGAGGCTTAATCATAGTTCAATTCACCTATTATCAACACCCCATACTTAAAGCTTTGCTCGTCCTCGAGCAAGTTGAACCACACTTCTAGGCCTAATCGCTCAATGCATTACCCAATTTTATGTCACACCCGCCATTATAAAGAACAACCTAAGCAGTGCAACTGCCACACCTCAGATGCAGACTCTAATGCCATGCCACACACATGCTTACTCTAGTTACTCTAACAGAGGTGAAAACTTGCTTTTTCTTCCTGAGTCACATGCCCTCACATCAATAAATTGAGAGAAGTTCCACACATATAGAATCAAGCACAAAGAACTTTAGATAGAAAGAATTCACTCACTCTCAGCAAAAAGCATTCATATGCCACATAGATACACCATAAGCGTGCCCTTAGTGTAATACTCTACTAATCGAGTTGTTTTAGTCTAAGATCAAGAGGTCTTTATTTGGTTGTAATGTAGGCTAAGGGACGAGTATGATATATTTGGATATAGTGACTAACCTCCCTAAGCACTTTTAATACATTCTTCCTTTATTCCATTTTCCGTGTTCAGCCCAGTCATTCTCCCACAATTGGTTCATAAGCTACCCCCACTTTTCTTAGGTGCAATTGGCTTTTTTCTTGCTATTCACTATTGTAGGACCACCTATTTACAAGGTCCTTCTTCTATATTTCAATACACATTTTTTTTCCAACCATTGCACCCTTCAAGTATTTTCCTGGTTTCCCTTTTTTTTTACTCCCCTATCACCCCACACTTCGACTTTTACATGATCTTTAACAATTCAAGTGCTTCTAGGAGGCAAAGGGTCAAACAGTCAAGCTATTCAACACATGGATGTAGGTTATTACAAGGTTACCAAAGAATCAGGCTTAAGCTCAAAGGGGTTAACTATGGTAATACGTACAGGTGGATTTATAATTAAACTGGCTACACAAAGAAATGCCTCAATCATCTCTAAAACCAAACAACTTCTATTTCGCTTTGCAAACACACCGGGCAAGTTCTAGGTATCGCATGCAAGCACAGAATACAGGTAATATCTCACACACTCTTGGCAAGTAACTCATTCCGAATTAGTTCGACAACACGCTCACATGAGCATTCAAGCAAGACAAGGTGTGTACAATTAAAGCATAAATTATGAGTCTACACATGAGCCTAGACGTCGCACTCTCAAGTTCGTTTAATTGTTAGCAGGTGTATACATCAAAGGGTGCGTTCCTGCCCTTACCCATCCTAGTCCAAGAGAGTTTTCATAGTCCTAAAAAAGATCTACCTAACCCGGTTCAAGAAAAGCCCTTGGAAAAGAACCGTGGTCAAAAGAAAAACCAAGGGGGAATTACTACACTACCTAAAAAGGAAAAGAAAATAAAGAAAATCTAAGTGGACTACTTCCCTCAAGAGTACTGTCCAAGTGGTCCGTCCTCAAGAAGAGTCCTTTACCCTTTTTTTTATGTTTTTATGTTTTTAACAACCGACTTTGACCCTCAAGAGACCCGTCGACAAGTGTCCGTCGTTGGGCCAAGTCAGTTACTTCTAAGATAATACAACAATACAGCTATAGAACTACAACATGCTCAATATATATGTACACTACACAACAACACAACAACAAGTCTCCCACCCCACACTTAAAATCATGGCATGTCCCCATGGCATAACACAAATAAGAGCAGTAGGGTAAGAAGACTTCCCTGAGTATCAGTCGGAGTCGGAGACTGTGCTGGGCTCCACATGACAAGCTCTACCTAAAGCGCGGAACCACGCCATCATGCGGTTCTCAGACCGGGCCTGTCACTGAGACATAGCATCCATCCTCACATGCAGGCCATCCACCGAGGATCGAAGGTCCTCGAGCTCCTCCTTCACAGAACGTAACATCGGCCGGGTAGACTGTGATCTAGAGAGTCCTGCCCTAGTGTGGGGACGCCGAGAGGGTCCGACTCCGTCCACCTCCTGGAGGGTGCCATTGGTGCTGGGGCTTCATCCTCATCATCAATCTCCATGGTCGTGGGTGCATCTCTGCCCACTGAGATCCTAGAAGTTCTGAAAGGTGTCTTTGCGGGCAATGTGCCATCAGTAGGACTAGTGGGGACACCCTTAAGCCGACACAATCTTGTCACCAATGAGGGGAAATAAAACCGCTTAGACTGCAGCGAGGATCGGAGGATCATTTCATCACCAATAAGTCGCGCCGCATCAAAGTCATGCTTGGTGACAAAGCACCATACTAGTAGAGCCCGTAGGTGGTTTACATCGGTTGAGTTGCTTGTGGGCAAGAAGCGGCTGAATGATGGTAAACCAGCACTTGGCCTCGTGTGTGAAGGACTTGGAGTGGAGGGTGATGTTTTCCTGTATCCAGGTTGGTTGACCATTTGCGCAGATTGCTTCAATCATGGTTTCCCAAGAGACCCCATGGGCGTCGTGGTAATGATCAACATCACCTCTGAATTGGGCAACTGCAAAACCTGGCAAATCTTAGGAATGGAGGCATCCACCACCTTGCCACGCACAATTACCTCCCGGCCCAAATGTTCCGGGCAGTTTGCGTAGAATTCCCGGACTAGCATCAGATTTGCTATGTCGGGCTCATCAAACAAAAATTCCATCTCCCTCCATCGTATCTCCTCATACATATCTGGGCTTTCCATACGGAGGGCATCCCTATCCACAGCAATCTCCGGGACAAAGGTTTTTGTGGCCTTCGCATGAAATGCGTCCTCTGCCCCCTGAGACTGGAACCTAGCTTCATCATATGTAGGTCCGTGGGAAGTGCTAGCCGAGCCTCTTTGCCTCTTTCGTGCCATAGTACCTGCAACAAGACAGGGCAACTATCAGATGCATCCTAAAATGGGCCATGCGAATGGTTACTCAGACTTCGCCACCCGATGGCACTAAACAGTTATCATTGGCCAAACAATACCAGAACACCCAATTACTAAGTTGCCCCAATTGGCCAACCCTTACTACTACCCCACACCACGATCAATTTATCAAAAGCTCCAATAATACCCCACACAATCCTTCACCAGTGAAATACGTCAACAACCACCACCACAACCAATTAAGATGAGCACAAAGTGCTCCAAAATCTACAACACACCCCCAAACTTTCGGCCATATAGGCCCATCCACCAAACTTCACCCTAAAAATTGTTGTTAGGTCTCCAAACATACTACAAATCTCCCTACCAGTTAAACACAATGAAACCCAACATCTACTCATCAATCATGGCCAAAAGAATCACATAATGGAGAAAAACAAAGAAAAAGATACAAGATTTACACCACAACGCAATCTAGGGTTAGTAAAACTAATTTACACTAGCTATTTGAAGAAAAGAAAAGAGAAGAGAAGAAAGCATACCTTGTAGATTAGATGAGAGAGTTGAAGAATAAGAATTTGAGGTAGATTGGGGGTTAGGGTTTGTGTTTTTGTGGGTGAGAGGATGAGGGAGAAGAGGAGAAAGAGAGAATGGGAGTGTTTGTGTCGTGCGTGGGTGTGGGGAATGAGGGTGGGATTGGGTAAGTAAGAAAGGGGGGAAAAGAAAAAAAAAGAAAAGAAAAAATTAAAAAAAAATTCGTAACTTACCTGGTCTGGGCCCGTCGCTGGGCTACCGCGGTCCTACCGCGGTCACGCTGGGACCGCGGTAGACAAAGTTCAGAGAGGGTGTTTGACCGCGGTCCTACCGCGGTTACGCTTGGACCGCGGTCAACAAGGTTCAGAGAGGGTGTTTGACCGCGGTCCTACTGCGGTTACGCTTGGACCGCAGTGGGAAAACTTCAGAGGGGTTGTTTGACCGCGGTCCGGCCGCGGTTACGCTGGGACCGCGGTCAGGGCATTTTTCTGATACTTTTTTTTATATGAATTATACATTACACTTACAACAATTTTGTGGGTTGCCTCCCACGCAACGCCTGATTTAACGCCGCGGCACGACGCAAATAGTTGAGCTTTTACTCCTCATTCTCGTATAGGGGTTCTTTTAAATTGGTCACCATTGTATCCACTTTTTCTGTAGCTATTCCAAGGTAATGTTTCAACCTTTGCCCATTGACGGAGAACTTGTTCGTCCCATCTTCCGATTCAATCTCAACAGCCCCACTTGCAAACATTTGCACAACTCTGAACGGCCCAGACCATCGGGATTTGAACTTACCCGGAAACAATCTCAACCGTGAATTATACAAGAGTACCATCGGGTTTAAAGTCTCTATCCACGATGTGCTTGTCATGCATTTTCTTCATCCGTTCCTTGTAAAGCCTCGTGCTCTCAAAGGCTTGATACCGAAATTCTTCTTGCTCATGCAGCTCTGTCAGTCGATTTTGTCCGGCTGCTTCAGGATCCATGTTCAATTATTTCAATGCCCACCAAGCACAGTGTTCTAGCTCCACAGGTAGGTGACATGCTTTTCCAAACACCAACTTGTATGGTGACATACCTATTGGTGTTTTGAATGCAGTTCTATAGGCCCAGAGTGCGTCATCCAGCTTCTTTGCCCAATCAATTCGGGTGGCATTCACAGTCTTCGTTAGTACACTCTTAATCTCCCTGTTGGACACTTCAACTTGTCCACTGGTTTGCGGATGGTAAGGAGTAGCCACCTTGTGGTGCACATCATACTTAGCAAGTAATTTCACGAAGGCTCTATTGCAGAAGTGAGTGCCTCCGTCACTGATGATCACTCTTGGTATCCCAAACCTGGTGAATATGTACTTTTTCAGGAATCCGACCACCACTCGTGCATCATTGGTGGGCAAGGATGCAGCTTCAACCCATTTAGACACATAATCCACCGCCACAAGTATGTACTTATTACCGAATGAGCTGACGAAGGGACCCATGAAGTCAATCCCCTACACATCAAACACCTCTACTTCTTGAATTGGTTTCATTGGCATCTCATGGCGACGGGAAATGTTTCCCGTCCTCTGGCATTCATTGCAGCCCTTTACCCAGAGGTGCGCATCTCTAAATACAGTTGGCCAGAAGAATCCGGCCTCCAGCACTTTCGCAGCTGTTCTGACCCCTCCAAAGTGTCCTCCATATGCTGAAGCGTGACAAGCCTGCAAAAGTGAAGATTTCTCTATCTCGGGAACAAGCCTCCGGATAATGTTATCAACACAAATTCGAAACAAATGAGGTTCATCCCAATAATACATGCGACTATCACGAAAAAACTTTTTCTTTTGGACAGAAGAAAGGTCATCAGGAACAATACCGCAGGCCAGGTAGTTTGCAAAATCTGCATACCATGGCGCATCCTCAAGACTGGCCGCGAGCAGCTGCTCGTCTGGAAAGGTTTCCAGAATTTCTTCGACCTCGACTGATTTTTTACCTCCTTCAAGTCGTGATAGATCATCAGCGACTTTATTTTCCGTGCCCTTACAATCACGAATTTCGAGGTCGAACTCTTGCAACAGCAGCACCCAACGAATCAGGCGCGGCTTAGACTCCTTTTTCTCAATGAGGTACCTGAGAGCTGCATGGTAAGTATACACAATTACCTTGGACCCGATCAGATATGATCGGAACTTGTCAAAAGCAAACACGACTGCCAACATCTCCTTCTCCGTCACTGTGTAGTTAAGTTGTGCACCGCTTAGCGTTCTGCTTGCATAGTAAATCGGGTGCATCAGCTTGTCTTTTCTCTGCCCTAAGACTGCTCCTATAGCATAGTCGCTGGCATCACACATGAGCTCAAATGGTTGCTCCCAGTCGGGCGCAACAATGATGGGTGCAGTTGTCAACTTCTTCTTCAGTTCCTCAAATGCCAACCTGCAATCATTAGAAAACACAAAGGGCTGATCCTTTTCAAGGAGTTTGCATAACGGGTTAGCAATTTTGGAAAAGTCTTTTATGAAATGCCGGTAGAACCCGGCGTGACCAAGGAAACTTCTCACCGCCTTGACGGAAGTGGGCAGTGGTAACTTCTCAATCACGTCAACCTTAGCATGGTCGACCTCAATACCTTTTCTGGACACTCGATGTCCCAGGACTGTTCCTTCTTGTACCATAAAATGGCACTTCTCCCAGTTTAGCACCAAGTTTGTCTCCACACATCTTTTGAGCACTCTGCTTAAGTTGTGAAGACAGTATTCGAATGAATCTCCCACTACGGAGAAATCATCCATAAAGACCTCCATAATGTCCTCCACCATGTCTGTGAAGATGGCTAACATGCACCGTTGAAAAGTCGCTGGTGCGTTGCAAAGCCCAAAAGGCATTCTCCGAAAGGCAAAGCTGCCATACGGACAAGTGAAGGATGTCTTTTCTCTATCTTCGGGGGCTATCGATATCTGATTGCCCCGAATATCCGTCCAAGAAACAGAAGTGTGATCTTCCGGCCAGCCTGTCCAACATTTGGTCAATGAATGGTAAGGGAAAGTGGTCCTTTCGGGTGGCAGTGTTCAATTTCCGATAATCCATGCAGATTCGCCACCCTGTGACTGTACGAGTTGAGATCAACTCATTGTTTTCATTTTTCACAACAGTCATTCCCCCCCTTTTAGGAACACATTGGACAGGGCTGACCCAATTACTATCAGAGATGGGGAAAATGATTCCCGCATCTAACCATTTGATCACCTCTTTCTTTACAACCTCTTTCATGTTAGGGTTCAGCCTTCGCTGATGTTTCCTGGATGGTCTGTGCCCTTCTTCTAGGAGAATCTTATGCATGCAGAAAGCTGGGCTGATACCCTTTATGTCTGCCATGGTCCAACCAATGGTAGTCTTGTTATCCTTCAGTACCTGCAAAAGCTGCTCTACCTGCACATCTAGCAAACAGGATGATATAATAACAGGTAAGGTCGAATCAGGGCCTAAGAATGCATACCTGAGGTGATCTGGGAGTGGCTTTAGCTCCAGCTTGGGTGGTTCCTCTATTGATGGCTTGGCTGGAGGAGCGACCCTTTTCTCCAGTTCAAGGGACTCGAACTGAGGTTCCCGTGACCAAAACCGTCGGCCTTCCAATGCCATTACCCATTCAGCTAACCCCTCTCCATCCATTTCTTCTAAATTTGTCAGGCATGCCTCCAATGGATCCCTCACAGTTAGGGCCCTATCATCCTCTTGCAGAACTACATCCACCGCTTCCACTAGAGAGCAATTTGCATATTCGCTGGGTCTCCTCATTGATTGCTGAACATTGAATATGACTTCTTCATCGTTCAATCTCATTTTAAGCTCCCCAGTCTCACAATCTATCAGTGCTCTCCCAGTGGCTAAAAATGGTCTCCCCAAAATAAGGGGTATCTCCTCATCCACCTGACAGTCCAGAATCACAAAGTCTGCAGGGAACACGAACTTCCCCACTTGCACCAGCACATCATCAAGAATACCAGTTGGTCTTTTCACAGTGCGATCAGCCAGCTGGAGTAGCGTAGAAGTCGGCCTAGCCCTGCCGATGCCCAACTTGGTGTATATTGCCAGCGGCATCAAATTTATGCTGGCTCCCAAATCACATAACGCCTTTGCAAAGGCATAACTCCCAATGGTGCATGGAATAGTAAAGCTACCTGGATCGGACATCTTTTGGGCTATCAGTTTTGCCACCACTGCGCTGCAGGTCTGTGTCAGAGTTACGATGGATAGATCCTGAAAATCAAACTTCCTTGACATTAAATCTCTCATCATCTTGGCATAACCGGGCATCTCCCTCAAGGCATCCATCAATGGAATATTCAACTGGATTTGACGCAGCATCTCCATGAACTTTTTGTATTGGTCTGCCTTCTTTTGCTTGACCAGTCTCTGAGGGAAGGGTGCAGGTATCACCCTCTGTGCATTACTTGCTGGCTTCTCTTTGTTAGGAGTTTCTGGCACAAGAGGTGCCACCTGTTCTGCAACTTGCTCGGTCTCTTTTTCTTTGCCTTTTTCCTCCCGACTTTGCTCAACTACTACTTCAGTGAGTTCCGCTGGATGTTCTTGGTCCAATTGAACTGGAGTGACTGGTGTAGTGTTCTTGCTGGCCTGTGCAATTTCCTGCTCTCTATCTAAATCTCTACCATTCCTTAGACTGACTGCCATCAGCTGATTCGGGTTTTGCTCCTTGGGATTTACGTTTGTGTCTGCAGGTAAAGTTCCCGGAGGGCGGTTGTTCAATGCCATGGACAGCTGACCCAGCTGTGTTTCAATATTCTTTATGGCTGAATCATGGACTGCCAATTTTTCCTGCACTTTATTATTTGTCCCAATAAGTTGTTGAAGCATACCTCTGATCTCCACCATGTTGTTGTCTTGCTGCTGAGGGGGTGGTTGATAAACCAATTGTTGCTGATTCTGTTGTGGATAACCCTGTGGTTTCTGATAAGGCACGGGCACTAATTGGTTTTGAGGGTGCATACCCCCAGGCTGCTGCATATTAGGCCTGTACTGCTGATTTTGTTGCGGTCTCCACTGTTGTTCTCCTTGTCTCTGGCCCCCATAGTTGTTGACATAGTTCATATCTTCCCGGACCCCTTGATTTTCACCTTCTCCGCTCCACGAACAAACATAGGACTGATTAATACACGGTGTACATAGACCTCCATTCGTCGTATCAATAATGTGCACCTGTTTTGTACCCATCTCATCAATCTTCTTTGTCAGTAAGCTCATCTGGGTTAGGAGTGTGGCCATGTTCTCTTCCTGCGAATTATTGGGATCCAATGGAACGAAATGTACTATGGGTGCCAGTGTTGCACCTCTAGTCATCCACCCCGCATTTTGTGACATCTTATCTAAGAGAATTTTGTACTCGGTGAATGTTTTGCTTAAGAATGCACCTCCAGCTGAAGCATCCACATTAGCCTTCAAGTTGTCAGTTAGACCCATGTAGAATCTCTGGCCAAGCATCTGGTCAGGAATGCCATAATGAGGACACTTCACAAGCATCCCTTTAAATCTCTCCCAAGTTTCTTGCAAGGACTCAGTGGCATGCTGCCTGTACTGCAATATGTCATCAATCTGCTGTGCAGTCTTGTTAGGCGGATAGAACTTGTTCAAGAACTGCTTGACTAATTCCTCCCAAGTGGTGATAGAGTTGATCGGGAGCGAATTTAACCAAGTCTAAGCTGCCCCGGTTACTGAGAATGGGAATAGGAGCAACTTGATAGCTTCAGGAGTCACATTAGGCTGCCTTTGGGTCATGCAAATTGACAGGAAATTTTTCAAGTGTTGTTGTGGGTCTTCAATGCTTGACCCGGAGAACAATCCTTTATTCTGCAGTAGATGCAGCATGTTGTTGGTGATTTGGAATGTCTCCGCTTGAATCGCAGGCACAGCTATGGCAGTGGCCAGATTGTCAGTTGTAGGCTGTGCCCAGTCATAAAGTGCAGCCTCTGGCACAAGAGGTGCCACTCCTCTAACTTCTAAGTCAACTTGCTCATTCCTGTTATTTCCGTTGGCGTTGTTCACGTCACCCATGTCAAATTCGAGTTGGTGTGTTGGTTGAGTTTGTTGAAGTCCTTTGTTGGCACGGTTCAATGCCCTGAATATTTTCTCGGGGTCTGAGAGTCCTTCTATTAGTTCTCCAGTCCTCGAAGAATTTCTAGGCATACACCTGCTTTCCACAAGATTTCAACCGTTAGAATTTCAATGTAAAGATTGGTATAGAGAAAACGGATCACACTTGGAATTTTTGTATTTCTTTCAATTGTAATTGATAACACCGTTAAGTCCCCGGCAACGGTGCCAAAATTTGATCACGCTCAACTGAGTCTCACAAAAGACTATGCGGGCGTTGCAAATATAATCTGAGTATTATTGCCCAGAGTCGAACCACAGAGAACTAACCTATCAATCACTACTGTCAGATTTACTAAATTCACACAATCTGTTTTCCAAAACTTTCTGATTCACAATGGTTGATTTTCTAACAACTAAAGACTGAAAGTAATTAATAGCTGTAAATTGACTAAACTTGATGTGTAACAGTAGAAATAAGGTCTAAGGCAATGGTTTCCCTCGTTGGTACTTTCCTTGGTTGTATATGTCTTATAACTATAATTTAGTTGTCTCTAACAATCATGAACGCTCAAGCTATCATAATTCTTTCTCAAGTAATTATGATAATCTACTAGATGCACTCTCTCAAGCTACACTAGCTAATTTCACAATACAATTCACTTAGATTGCACCCGGGGTTTCGTTATCTCTTATCCAACCCCTAAACCCTCGGTTATGACTCTCGTCTATACTCCGAGAGTGATGTTGTTCATACAATCACCTAAATATGCACTCTCTCTCAAGTAGATACATAATAAATAGGAACGGATAATTGAGGGCCCTTTCAACTAATCCACAATCAAAGCATATATGAACAATTAGAGATTAACAACCAAACCCAATTATATTAATAAAACAACCAAGTTATTCCCAACGGGTTCCACCAAAACCTTAGATTAAGGTTTTTAGCTACTCATGACAATGGGGAAATAAACTACTAAAAGATTCATAATCATAAATTGCAAGAAAAATAAAGAAGAATAAGAGTAATGATGTTTTGGGTGATCTCTCACACTTGTGTTCCTTGCCAAAGTACTCTCTAAAAATATTACATGCCTCCCTTGGGCGAGTTCTAGCGTTTAAATAGGGTTTTGGGCTAAGAATTCCGGAATTTGCACTTCAGTCCCTCAGCTTTTCGTCGCCTGCCGCGGTCCTACCTCGGTCACGCTAGGACCGCGGCCAAATGGCCTCTCTGAATCTCAAAATAGCTTCTCGCCGCGGTCCGACCGCGGTTACGCCGGGACCGCGGCAGTTCACCTCCAGCTCCTGTTTGTGCATTTCACATGGTTCATTTGGCGACTTTTGTGCGATTGGCCTCTTTTTCCTCCATAATTGATCTAAAACTACTCCATAGCCTTCTTCTACTGTATGTAACCTGCAAAACATGAAAAGCACTAATAAGAGCATTTTGTTATCACTTTTATCATAAAAACTCTACAAGAAAGTGGTTCTTTTGAGGCTTAATCATAGTTCAATTCACCTATTATCAGTATTTATAGCGATATACTTTCCGTGGAATCCCGCGAAATTTCTTATTGGTGTAATCGATTACCGAATCGACAAGCCCCAAAAATCGATAAATCGAAATCGAAAAAATCGAAACCTTATTGAAACGATAACGATAAGCATATGTACAAATCGATAATCGATAAGTAATTATCGATAAGGGTCAAAATCGAATCGATAAATCGAATGCACACCCCTAACTAGTACAATTGGTAAGAAAGAGGGAAACTCTTTAGATTTTAAAATATTGTTAACGGTAAATAATTTTGATCGACAACAATTTTACGTAATAATACAATATTTAAATTTCTAAAAATAAATCTAAAAGTTATACACAGAATTCAAAATAAAATTAGTACGTCAAACAATTCGTCATTCTTGCTGGAATAGAATATTATTGGGCTCAAAGAAAGTTTGAAAAAATATTTTTGAGAAAATGACGAAAATGGTCCCTTATGCTTAGGGTACGTCCCGAGTAGTATCGCAATTTTGCCACTTTTGTTATCCGTCAAGTATTTAATAAATTCTATTTTTTAACAAAAACTGCAAACTAACAAAAATTAGTGGGAACTCATTTTTGGTGGTTCAATTCTGTTACACTTTTTTCATGGAATCTGTTCCGCTCTCCGGTCCATAATAAGTAAATATTTTTTTTGACCTTTTTAGTTTGATCTAAAAAAAGTGACCTCTTACATAATCAAGAAGAAATTATCTTTGTTTTTCCAAACTTTGCACTTGTTTACAAATCCCAATGCGTCAAATTAACAATATGCTTATTTTAATTAAAGATAATTTAGGCAAAATATCTTTTTTTTAAGGTTAGTATTTTCTTTAGGGGTGTTTCAAAAGCCTAAAAATCACTTATTATATGGACCGGAGAGAGTGCAATACTTTAAGTTGTGGTTTCTGAAGGTAGTTTTTTATATTGGGTTTTTTGGAATTTGAGCGGACATTCATGGTGTTTCTTGAATATATTTTTTCAGAGTTTTCGTTAAAATTAATAGCCAAAATTTATTAAATATTTGACTGGGATCAAAAGTGTTATTTTTAACAAACTTAAAGAACCAAAATTACTCAAAAAGAGTATATTTGATTAAGGGACTATATCTTAGACCTACTCAAACATAAGGGAACTTTTTTTTTGTTGTCAATTTCTCATACAATCATCGTGGTTATCACACTATCGCAATATAAATACAAGAAAATTTGAAAAGAAAAACTCCAAAAGAATAATGTAGAAGGGGTGAGCATACCAAATGGAGTAAATAAGGTGCGTACATGTATGTTGTCTGTTGCGGCAGAGATAGGAAATTGCCCTTCAAATCTAAAAATGTTTCTTTCTGCAAAAATAAAAGACGCTCCATCACATATGAACAGAGAATATTAATTTCCATGCAACTTCCACGAAACTAGTCTACTGTCTCCCCCACCATGAAAACTCCCCCACCGATGCTTTTTGCCACCATCCCTTTTTATCCTCTTTCTGTTCGTTTCCATCTCGAATATTTCCTCTTCAACTTCCTCTTCTTTATATCCATTATTATTCCAGGTCATCACCACCTTTTACATATACACTATATATATGCATATTGAGTCCTTAGATCCTCTCATTAAAATTCATCCCTATTAAAACAAAACATCTGAATCTGGTGATTAATATATATCGCACTAGTCGAACCTTCAACTGATTAATGGCTGCATTGGGACGTGACGTGGTGTTCGAGGATTTCTTCCCGTCAATGGTGGAGAAGCTCGGGTCAGAAGGGTTCTTGAAGGAGCTTCGAAACGGGTTTCGGGTGCTCATGGATGAGGAGAGGGAAGTAATCACGTTCGAGAGCTTGAAGAAGAATTCAGCATTGCTAGGATTGCAGGGAATGAGTGATGATGAGCTGATGTGCATGTTAAGAGAAGGGGATTTGGATGGAGATGGTTGCTTGAATGAGAGGGAGTTTTGTGTGCTCATGGTTCGGTTGAGCCCTGATTTAATGGACAAATCAAGATTGTGGTTTGCTGAGACCGTTGCCAATGCGTTTTAATTTAATTTTGACTAGGATTATTAGTCTATGCTAGGCTCTAGCTATTAGTACCATGTTATTTTATTCCCTATGTATCTGTCTAGCTTATTGTAGTTCATAGCTATGGTTCTTTTTGTTTTTGCCATCATTAATTAATGTGGTTTCTTCAGAACTCATGATTTGTTGGTTAATTGTTACTCCCTCTTTTCCAATATTTTATGTGTCTATGTTTAACTTACTTTAAGAAACAATATTATTTTTGGTACATATAAAAACTAAATGTATACAAATATCAACTACTAACAACAATTAAACGAGATGCTGTCAGAGTTTCACGTATGCTTCATATTCTTTTCACGCATAAAAAGGTTATCAACTGTTGGACCGTATGGAAAATTAGCCATTTATTCCCCTGTCTGTCACGACCCAAGTTCTCCCTTCGTGAACTATCGTGACGGCACCTAATCTCTACGATTAGGTAAGCCTAACAATTTACGGAAAAAGGAAATAAAGATACGAAACTAGCAATTTACGGGTAACATAACAGAGAAAGTTTAAAATGCCGCTCGACTTATACAATAATAACACTCTCGACCAACAATAACACTCCCAAAACCCGGAATCTCATGAATCACAAACTAGAGGAAAGTACACAGTGTTCTAACTCCAGAAATCTAAACAAAGTAATCACAGAAGGTCTATAGCTAAAGGGAGAATAGAGAGGGACTTCTCGGTCTGCGGACGCGGCAGATATACCTCGAAGTCTCTGAAAATCGCCTCGCCTCAATGATGGTATGGCTGATCAGAAGAATCTGGATCTGCATACAAAAAATATGTGCAGGAAAGGGCATGAGTACACCACAGCGGTACCCAGTAAGTGCCAAACCTAACCTCGATCAAGTAGTGACGAGGAAGGTCAGGTCCCTACTGGTTATATATGTAAACAAGGTAAAACAGTATGGAATACGATAACATAATTAGAATACTAACAGTCGATATAAATTACGAAAAAAATCTAACTCAGTACACAGAAATAGCAACAGGGGATCTCCAAAGATATCGTCCCGTAATCCCAAACGTAAATGTCCAGAGGATCTCCCGAGATATCGTCCCGTAGTCCAACTCATAATTATGCAGGGGGAGTTCCCGGAATACCAATCCGTAGTCCCAAAGTAAATATCCAGTACAAGGGGAATCTCCCGGGATGTCGTCCCGTAGTCCCAAATATAAACGTGCAGGGGGATCTCCCGGAATACCAATCCGTAGTCCCAAAGTAAACATGCAAGGGGATCTCCCCGGATATCGTCCCGTAGTCCCAAAGTAAACACATAACAGTCTTAGAAAGAATATTTAATTCTATCCAAATTCGTACCAAGAAAACAGATATTTCTATCCTAACATACTGCACAGAATTCAAGTAACAGTTTAAGCAGGTAGAACAATTTAAGTCGCTTAGACATGCTTTCCTAAACTAAACAGTAGGCTTTTAATTGCAAGTAGTGTTCAACAAAAAGGAAACGCAAATATATTAACTTAATGAAAATGGGGTTTTCCAGCAATTAGCATGTCTACGCACTCGTCACCTCACGTACACGACATTCATATAACAACAATACCGAATCCTAAGGGGAGTTCCCCCACACAAGGTTAGGCAAGACACTTACCTCGAACCAGCTCAAAATCAACCCGAAACCACGCTCTTGCCACGAGTATCCAACTCCGAGTGGCCCAAATTTAATCAATTAAATTTCATAATGTAAATATAACTACAAACAATGAATTTAGCTAAAGGAATCGAAGCTAAGGTAAGTAAATAGAAAAACGCTCAAAAATCCTCCCTGGTCCCACGTCTCGGAATCGGGTAAAAATTACGAATTATGAACACCCATTAACTCACGAGTCTAACCATACCATAAATTACTCCAATCCGATACCAAAATCTTGATCAAAACCCCAAAATTAGGCCTAAGAACTTTTCTAAATTTCCCCCCAATTTCTCACCCCAAATCCGAAATTAGATGATGAATTCATGTTTAGATTAATGGGTTATAAGAAAAAAGAAGTTAGGAATCATTACCCACAAACTTCCTTTGAAAATCTCCCCAAATTTCGCCTCCTACCGAGCTCCCAATTCAATTTCAAGGGAGCAATTTTGGGTTCGATCACGCATTCGCGAAGAACAACGTCGCTGGCTCCCAGTTTTACCATACGCGAACACGTAACTCCTCACGCGAACGCGATGCTTACACTCTACAACAACCTCACTTCCTCTTCGCGAACGCAGCATAGCCCACGCGTTCGCGATTCAATCTTCCACCATTACTACGCGATCGCATACCACCTCCCGCGAATGCGATGAACAAGACTCCCTCTGCCTCTGCTAAACCTACGCGATCGCGAGCCTCCTTACACGATCGCGATGAAGGATTGTCTGCAATAGAAATACCTTCAAATCTGCCAACTCCTTTAGTCCAAAAATGTTTCGTTTAGCATCCGAAACACACACCCGAGGCCCCCGAGACCTCAACCAAATATACCAATCAATCCTCAAACATCATACGAACTTAGTCGATCTCTCAAATCACATAAAACAATGCTAAAGCCACGAATCACCCTCAAATCCAAGCCTAATGAACTAGAAATCTCAAGAATTCTACAACCGATGCCGAAACCAACAAAACCATGTCCGATTGACCCCCAATTTTGCACACAAGTCACATTCACACTACGGAACTATTCTAACTTTAATCGGATTCCGACCCCGATATCAAAATTTCACTATTGATCCGGAAACTTCAAAAATTTAACTTTCGGCATTTCGAGCCTAAATAAGCTACGGACCTCCAAAACACAATCCAAACATACCCCTAAGTCCGAAATCACTCAACGGAGCTAATGGAATCGACGGAATTCCATTCTGAGGCCGTCTTCACACTGCTTTGACTACAGTCCAAATTCTAAAGCTTAAGCTCTCATTTAGGGACTAAGTGTCCCAAAACACTCCAAAACTCAAATCGAATCTTCCTGGCAACCCACAATAGCAGAAGCAAACACGGGTAAAGCAGTTAATAGGGGATCAGGGCGTTAATTCTTAAAACGACCAGTCGGGTCATTACATCCCCCCCACCTCTTAAAACATTCGTTCGTCCTCGAACAAGCATATAGAGACATGCCTGAAGTGGTGAAAAGATGAGGGTAACAGCTGCGCATATCCTGCTCGGTCTCCCAAGTTGCCTCCTCAACCGGCTGACCCCGCCACTGAACCTTCACTGATCCAATGTTCTTTGACCTTAGCTTTCGAACATGCCCGTCTAATATCTCCGCTAGCTCCTCAACATAAGATAGATCCTTGTCCAACTGGACTGAACTGAAATCCAACACGTGTGACGGATGACCGTGATACTTCCGGAGCATCGAAACATGAAATACCAGATGAACTCCTGCCAAGCTGGGAGATAAGGCAAGCTCATAAACAACCTCCCCAACACGTTGCAATATCTCAAAAGGACCAATAAACCTCGGACTCAATTTCCCTTTCTTCCTAAATCTCATAACGCCCTTCATAGGTGATCCCAAAGCAAGATCCGCTCTCCAACCATGTAGGAAACATCACGAACCCTCCGGTCCGCATAACTCTTCTGTATGGACTAGGCTATATGGAGTCTATCCTGAATCACCTTAACCTTCTCCAAGGCATCTCAAACCAAGTCTGTGCCCAATAATCTAGCCTCGCCCGGCTCGAACCAACCCACCGGGGACCTACACCGCTTACCATACAAGGCCTCATACGGTGCCATCTGAATGATGTACTGGTAACTGTTGTTGTAGGCAAACTCCGCTAGTAGAAAAAACTGATCCAAGAACCTCCAAACTCCATCACACACGCACGGAGCATATCCTCAAGAATTTGAATAGTGCGCTCGGACTGTTCGTCTGTCTGGGGCTGAAATGGTGTGCTCAACTCCACCCGAGTGCCCAACTCATGATGTACGGCCCTCCAAAACCGTGATGTGAACTGAGTACCTCTATCTGAAATGATGGAAACTGGAATACCATGCAGACGAACAATCTCCCGGATATAAATCTCCGCCAACCGCTCCGAAGAATAGGTAGTACACACAGGAATGAAGTGCGCGGACTTGGTCAGCCGATCCACAATCACCAAATGGCATCGAACTTCCTCAAAGTCCGTGGGAGTCCAACTACAAAGTCCATGGTGATACGCTCCCATTTCCACTCCGGAATCTCTATCTGCTGAAGCAAACCACCCGATCTCTGGTGCTCATACTTCACCTGCTGACAGTTGAGGCATCGAGCTACAAACCAACTATATCTTTCTTCATCCGCCTCTACCAATAGTGCTATCTCAAATCCTGGTACATCTTCGCGGCACCCAGATGGATGGAATACTGCGAACTATGTGCCTCTTCTAGAATCAACTCCCGAAGCCTATCAACATTGGGTACACAAATTCGACCATGCATCCTCAATACTCCGTCATCACCAATGGTCACATCTCTGGCATCACCATGTAGCACCTTGTCCTAGAGGACAACCAAATGAGGGTCATCAAACTGACGCTCCCAGATACTATCAAACAAGGAAGACCGAGAAACCACACAAGCAAGGACCCGACTGGGCTTCGAAAGGTCCAATCTCACAAACTGGCTGGCTAAGGCCTGAACATCCCTCGCCATGGGCCTCTCCGCTACTGGTAGATAAGCCATACTCCCCAAACTCTCCACCCGATGACTCAAAGCATCAGCCACTATATCGGCCTTGCCCGGGTGATACAAGATAGTGATATCATAGTACTTCAGCAGCTCTAACCACCTCCGCTGGCGTAAATTAAGGTCCTTCTACTTGAACAGATGCTGCAAACTTCGATGATCAGTATAAATCTCACAAGGCACACCGTACAAATAATGACGCCAGATCTTCAAGGCATGAACAATAGCAGCTAATTCGAGATCATGGACAAGATAATTCTTCTCATGTACCTTCAACTGTCTGGACGCGTAGGAAATTACCCTACCGTCCTACATCAATACCGCTCCAAGGACAATCGTCGAGGCATCACAATAGACAGTGTAAGACCCCGAACCTGTAGGCAATATAAAAACTGGGGTTGTAGTCAAAGATGTCTTGAGCTTCTGGAAGCTCTCCTCACACTCTTCCGTCCACTGGAATGGAGTACCCTTCTGGGTCAGCCTGGTCATAGGTGCCGCAATAGATCAAAATCCCTCAACAAATTGACGGTAATAACCCGCCAAGCCAAGAAAACTACGGATCTCTGTAGCTGAGTATCGTCTGGGCTAACTCTGCACTGCTTTCACTTTCTTCGGATCCACCTTGATCCCTTCACTCGATACCATGTGACCCAAGAATGCCACTGAATCCAACCAAAACTCACATTTCGAGAAATTTGCATATAATTTATTTCCCTCAGAGTCTGAAGCACTGTCCTCAGGTGCTGCTCATGATCTTCCTGACTACAGGAGTATACCAGAATCTCATCAATAAAGACAATGACGAATGCGTCAAGATATGGCCGGAATACACTGTGCATCAAATGCATGAAGGCTGTTGGGGCATTGGTCAGCCCAAATGACATAACAAGGAACTCGTAATGACCATACTGAGTCCTGAAGGCAGTCTTCGGAATATCTGGATCCCGAATCTTCAACTGACGATAACTTGAACGCAAGTCAATCTTAGAAAACACACGAACACCCTGCAACTGGTCAAACAGATCATCAATACGAGGCAAAGGATACAGGTTCTTCACTGTAACCTTGTTCAATTGGCGATAATCAATGCACATGCGCATATAACCATTCTTTTTCTTCAGAAAAAAGATAGGAGCACCCCAAGATGATACACTAGGCCGAATAAAACCCTTATCAAGCAATTCCTATAGATGTTCCTTCAACTCCTTCAACTCAGGAGGAGCCATACGATACGGAGGAATAGAAATGGGATGAGTGCCCGGCAACAGATCAATGCCAAAATCAACATCTGTGTCGGATGGCATACCCGGAAGATCAACTGGAAACACATAAGAGAAATCCTATACTATTGGGACTAAATCAATTGTAGGGGTATCAATACTGACATCTCTCACATAAGATAAATATGCATCACACCCCTTCTCAACCATTCGATGAGCCTTAAGGAATGAAATAACTCTACTGGAAGTGTGATCTAAGGTACCCCTCCACTCTACTCGCGTTACACCTAGCATAGCCAGCGTCATGGTTTTGGCGTGACAATTAAGAATAGCATAATGGGGCGACAACCAGTCCATGCCCAAGATAACATCAAAATCTACCAGGATGAGCAATAATAAATCGGCTCTGGTCTCAAAACCACTAAGAGCAATCAAACACGACCGATAAACGCGGTCCACAACAAGAGAATCTCCCACAGGAGTAGAAACATAAATAGGAGAACTCAAAGAATCCTGAGATACGCCCAAATGCGGGGCAAAATAAGAGGACACATAAGAATAAGTGGAGCCTGGATCGAATAAAACCGATGCATCTCTATGATAGACCAGGACAATACCTGTCATGACAGCATCGGAGGCAACGACCTAAGTACGGGCAGGAAGAACATAGTATCTGGCCTGGCCTCCCCCTCTAGGGCGACCTCTACCTCCCCGACCTCCACCTCTAGCTGGCTGGGCAGGTGAGGTAGCAATTGGTGATGTAATCATAGCTTAGGAACTCTACGGAGCACGTTGTGGCTGAGAAGTCTGTGGAGGTGCACCGTTCCTAAGTCTGGGGCAATCCCTCACCATATGGCGTGTGTTGCCACACTCAAAACAAGCTCTGGGAGGACGTGGCAATTGTGACTGGCTCGGGCCAGGTCTGCTGGACTGACCACTGAAAGCACCTCGTGCAGGAGGTGCACTAGATGCTGGAGGTGCATAATAAGGCTCCCGAGGTCTAAGAGGAGCTGGAATACCACTGGCAGCTGGAAGAGCTGAATGAACGGGGTGACTCATATAACCCCTACCATGACGACCTGCGGCTGGGGCACGGGCACCAGAGAAATGACTCCGACTCTCGAGACCTCTTGGCCTCTCTCTCCTCTCTATCCCGAGCATGCATACCCTCAACCCTCCTAGCAATGCTCACCACCTGCTGATAAGAAATATCCATCTCCAACTACCGGGCCGTGCTAGACCTGATGTTGGGAATAAGCCCCTTAATGAAACGGCAAACACTCTCGCGAACAGTAGAAACCAAGGCTGGTGCATGCCTAGCCAAGTCAATGAAACGGACAACATACTCCGAGACAGTCATAGTACCCTGGCGCAAATGCTCAAACTCTACGCGCCATGCGTCCCTGAGGCTCTGAGGAACATACTCTCTCAGGAACATATCTGAAAACTGAGTCCAACTCAGGGAAGCTGCCTCAGCTGAACTGTCCAACTCATATGTACGTCACCACTGATAGGCAGCTCCTCGAAGCTGGAAAGCAGTGAAAGAAACCCCAGTCGATCCTGATATACCCATGGTACGGAGGATACGGTAGCACTCTTCAAGAAATCTCAGAGCATCATCTGATGCTAGACCACTGAATGTAGGAGGTTGGTACTTCTTGAACCTCTCAAGCCTCCTCCGCTCCTCCTCTGAAGCTATTGCCCACTCCTCGGGCTGAACTGGGCTACAAGCTGTACCGGTATAACCTTTAGGCCCTTCTCAACATGCACTTTCTACTTAGGAGTGCGGGCGGCGGGAGTCTGTGCTCCTCCCCCGGCCTGGGATATGGCTGCAGCAAAGGGAGAATATAAGACAGAGAATATAAGACAGAGTTTTAGAATTTTGGATATCGAAAATCTCGCACGACAAGGAAATCAAATGAAGTGGAATTTGCCTAACATTTACATAGCCTCTCGTAGATAAGTACAGACGTCTCGGTACCGATCAGCAAGATTCTAATAAATCGGCTTGTGATTCATAACTCCTATGAACCTAGAGCTCTGATACCAACTTGTCACGATCCAAGTTCTCCCTCCATCAACTGAGGTGACGACACCTAGTCTCTACGACTAGGTAAGCCTAACAATTTGCGGAAAAAGGAAATAAAGATACGAAACTAGCAATTTACGGGTAACATAATAGAGAAAGTTTAAAATTCTGCTCGACTTATACAATAATAACACTCTCGACCAACAATAACACTCCCAAAACCCAGAATCTTATGAATCACAAACTAGAGGAAAGTACACAGTGTTCTAACTCCGGAAGTCTAAACAAAGTAATCACAGAAGGTCTATAGCTAAAGGGAGAATAGAGGGACATCTCGGTCTGCGGACGCGGCAAATATACCTCGAAGTCTCTGAAAATCGCCTTGCCTCAATGATGGTATGGCTGATCAGAAGAACCTGGATCTGCACACGAAAAACATGTGCAGGAAAGGGCATGAGTACACCACAGCGGTACCCAGTAAGTGCCAAGCCTAACCTCAGTCGAGTAGTGGCGAGGAAGGTCAGGGCCCTACTGGTTATATATGTAAAACAAAGTAAAACATTATGGAATACGATAATATAATTAGAATACTAATATTCGATAACAAAATAAATCACGGAAAGAATCTAACTCGGTACATAGAAATAGCATCATGGGATCTCCTAGGATATCGTCCCGTAGTCCAACTCAAAATTATGCAGGGGGAGCTCCCGGAGTACCAATCCGTAGTCCCAAAGTAAATATCCAAGGGAAATCTCCCGGTATGTCATTCTGTAGTCCCCCAATGTAATCGTGCAGGGGAATCCCCCGGAATACCGATCCGTAGTCCCAAAGTAAACATGTAAGGGGATCTCCCCGGATATCGTCCCGTAGTCCCAAAGTAAACACACAACAGTCTCAAGAAGAATATTTAGTTCTATCCAAATTCGTAGCAAGAAAACAGATATTTCTATCCTAACATACTGCACAGAATTCAAGTAACAGTTTAAGCAGGTAGAACAATTTAAGTCGCTTAGACATGCTTTCCTAAACTAAACAGTAGGCTTTTAATTGCAAGTAGTGTTCAACAAAAAGGAAACGCAAATATATTTACTTAATGAAAACGGGATTTTCCAGCAATTAGCACATGTACGCACTCATCACCTCACGTACACGGCATTCATATAACAACAATACCAAGTCCTAAGGGGAGTTCTCCCATACAAGGTTAGGCAAGCCACTTACCAAGAACCAGCTCAAATCAACCCGAAACCACGCTCTTGCCACGAGTATCCAACTTCGAGTGGCCCAAATTTAATCAAATAAATTTCATAATGTAAATATAACTACAAACAATGAATTTAGCTAAAGGAATCGAAGCTAAGGTAAGTAAATAGAAAAACGCTCAAAAATCCTCCCCGGGCCCACGTCTCGGAATCGGGTAAAAATTACGGATTATGAACACCTGTTAACTCACGAGTCTAACCATACCAAAAATTACTCCAATCCGATACCAAAATCTTGATCAAAACCCCAAAATTAGGCCTAAGAACTTTTCTAAATTTTCCCCCAATTTCTCACCCCAAATCCGAAATTAGATGATGAATTCATTGTTTAGATTAATGCGTAATAAGAAAAAAGGGGTTAGGAATCATTACCCACAAACTTCCTTTGAAAATCTCCCCAATTTTTGCCTCATACCGAGCTCCCAATTCAATTTTGTGATATGAACTCAAAACCCTCGATTATGAATTTTAAGTTCTGCCCAGACGCTACCTTAATCGCGATCGCGGAAACCCCCACGCGTTCGCTAAGAATAACTTCGCTGGCTCCCAGGTTTACCTTACGCGAACGCGTAACTCCTCATGCGAACGCGATTCTTACACTGCTCAGACCTACGCGATCGTGGTTGACCTCACGCAATCGTGAAGAGAAACTCTCTCCATTCCACAACAGCCTTACTTCCTCTTCACGAACGCGGCATAGCCCACGCGTTCACGATTCAATCTTCCACCATTACTACGTGATCGCATACCACCTCTCGCGAACGCGATGAACAAAAATCCCTCTGCCTCAGCTGAACTTACGCGATCTTGAGCCTCCTTACGCGATCGCGATGAAGGATTGTCTGCAATAGAAATGCTAACAAATCTACCAACTCCTTTAGTCCAAAAAAGATCCGTTTAGCATCCGAAACACACCCGAGGCCTCCGGGACCTCAACCAAACATACCAATCAATCCTAAAACATCATACAAACTCAGTCGAACCTTTAAATCACATCAAACAGTGCTAAAACAACGAATCACCCTCCAATCCGAGCCTAATGAAATAGAAATCTCAAGAATTCTACAACCGATGCCGAAATCAACCAAACCATATCCGCGATCCCAAATTTTGCACACAAGTCACATTCAACACCACGAAACTATTCTAACTTTCAGAATCGGATTCTGACCCCGATATCAAAATTTCACTATCTATCCGGAAACTTCAAAAATTCAACTTTCGGCATTTCAAGCCTAAATAAGCTACGGATCTCCAAAACACAATCCGGATACGCCCCTAAGCCCGAAATCACCCAACGGAGCTAACTAAATCAACGGAATTCCATTACGAGGCCGTCTTCACACTGATCCGACTACGGTCCAAATTCTAAAGCTTATGCTCTCATCTAGGGACTAAGTGTCCCAAAACACTCCGAAACTCAAAACGAATCTTCCCGGCAACCCACAATAGCAGAAACAAACACGAGGAAAGCAGTTAATAGGAGATCGGGGCGTTAATTCTTAAAACGACCAGCCGGGTAGTTACACTGTCAGCATTAAATGTAAAGGTAATACTTCTGGTATATATGCTTCGATAAAGATTGTCAAAACCGGAATTTACATTGTCACGCCCCGAACTTGGGCCTGGACGTATCATGGCACCCGGTGCCTAACTACATATGTTCGAGCAAATCAATTGGCTGGCTGAATCAACATGTGATATCATAATATACTGAATATGGAAGATAAACTAATACATGTTGATATACTGAAAGTGAAAGTCAGAATGATATAGTCAAGTGCGGAAACACTAATATAAGCCTGAATTACATCTGTAGCCAACATTGCTTAACATGAAATGACTGCAACTCTGTCTAATTGTTTCTCGAGTCTATGAAGCCTCTAATGAAGTACTGAAAATATTGAATGTCTGTAAATACTGAAAGATTATAAAGTAATGATAATGTCCCGAAAGAACTAGGGATCACCAAAAAGCTAGCCAGTAGTAGAATCCTACCGCTATGAATCTTCTTGTAAATCATTACCTGCACCGTGATGTAGGCCCCGGGAAAAAAAAACGTCAGTACATTTGAATTGCACTGGTATTTAAAGCAACTGAAAGAAAGAACTGTAAATGCTGAAATTGAAACTGAGCTGATAACTCAGAACTGATAACTGAAATGATAACTAATAACTAATAACCGAACAAAGGAAGTAAGGACATAAATACTCCCTCTTATGAATGATGAACCACCTATTTATCTGAATAAACTATGGCCTCGGCCCAAGTATACGTATACATAACTACGGCCGTAGGCCGAAAAATACATAAAGCATAAATTACGGCCTCAAGCCCAAACATGCATAAAGCATGAACTATGGCCTCAGGACCAAACATGTATAAAACATGAAGTACGGCCTCAGGCTCAAATATAAGTGTTCAACATTCAGTAATTGAGAATCATACTGCAAGACATGATGCTGAAATACTAAATCATACTGAGTTACATGATATTTGAATGCTGGATAGGACTAGACTGAAACATGTATTCATGAACTGATTATAAGAATTAAGCTTCAACTATTTATGGCATGCTGAGTAATCTAGATTGAGACTCATGGGCATCAAACACAAGTATAAATTGATTTTGCACTGAGCTCACAATGTACGGAATGAAAGTCAAGAACGAATTACGAAGCTTGAGAATACAAGTTCTGTAACTATTCAAGGAACTAAGCTTAACTATATTTCTGAGGCAATTAGTAATGTTGTAAAAAAATGTAGTGTAGGGAGAATTATTAACATTCCCAAACATAGAGAGTTAGCCTCACATACCTTAACTTTCTACTTTTGAGCGCAATACAATGTTCACCAACCCTTTCAATTTAATCCATAATCTAGCAATACAAGTCAACGGGATTCCATATTAGCAATAATACTTATGTTTTGGCCACTTAGGAATTTTATCAAACACTTGGTGGGCATAAAGCTTTATAGCCCCTATCAATGGTGTTTCTACACCCCAAACAACCCATTCTCTTGCTCCTAAATGATTCTAAACTTTCAAATTGCTATAATCAATGTCATTTTTCATCACCCAAAAGATAAATAACACCATTAATCGATAATCAACAATCTACAACCCAAACATGTAATTTGTCATGCTTTTATATCAAACCCATCAACTCATATCTCATGAACTTAGAGTCTATAATCATTAATCAAATGCTGATGTTTAATCCTCTTGAATTCGAGTTCTAGGGTTTCATTTACCGCCAATGATGTCTCACTTGAATATCCAATGATTTGAAGGGTTTACCCATATTAATAAGATATTGAAGAATTAAAATTAACTTAGAATTACCACTAGAATTTACCTTGGATGATGGAGGGACCTTGGAGGAAGTTGGGTTCTTGAGAGCTTCCCTTTCTAGAGTAAGTAGGCATTTGGACATAAGAATTGTAAAATTCCAAAAAATGGTGAAAAAAAATTTCAAGTGAAAATGGTATTTGAAATTTAGAGTTGTGTTTGGACATAATATTCAGTTTGGGTTGTTTTTGAAGTTTTGTGAGTGAAAATTTTGAAAAATAGCTTTTTGGAGTTTTTCAAATTTTCGAGAATTTCCAAAATGCATCTTCAAGTGAAAATTGGAAATTTTATGAACAAATGCTGATTTCGAAAAAAGTGAATTTTTTTTGGAAAAAGGAAAAAAATTTATGTCCAAACAGGCTCTAAGTTTTCATGTTTTAGGGTGTGGGGGACGGGGTAGGCTTTTAAAACGACCCCCTGAGTGTGCTCCCACGCAGCTGAAGGCCAAAAGGCGCAGCAAGGCCGAGATGATAATGCTCCAAAAGAATTAGGGATCACCAAATATGTGGTACGAGAATCCTAGCGCTCTGAATCATCAACCTGTAAATCATTACGTGCACCGTGAGATGCAAGCCGCGGGAAAAAGAGACGTCAGTACATTTGAATTGCACTAGTATGTAAAGCAACTGATATAAAGAACCGTAAATGCTGAAACTGAAAAAGAGCTGATAACTCAGAACTGATAATTGATAACTTAAATGATAACTGCTGAAACTGAAATCATAATTGATAACTGATAACTGAACAAATGAAGTAAGGATATGAGTACTCCCTCTTATAAATGTGAACCACCTATTTATCTGAATAAACTACGGCTTTGGGCCAATATATATATGCACAAGCTACGGCCTCAAGCCCAAGTATACGTATACATAACTACGGACTCTAGCCCAAAACTGCATAAAGCATAAACTACGACCTCAGGCTCAAACATGCATAAAGCATAAACTACGGCCTCAGGCCCAAATACAGGTATTCAACATTCAGGAATTTAAAATCAGGAATTGAGAATCATACTACAATACGTGATGCTGAAATACTGAATCATACTGAGTTACATGATACTGGAATACTAAATAGGACTAAGCTGAGACATGTATTCATGAACTGATTATGAGAACTGAAGCTTCAACTATTTATGACATGCTGAATAATCTAGACCAAGACTCCTGGGCATCAAACACATGTCTATATTGATTTTGCACTAAGCTCACAACGTTCGAAATGAAAGTCATGAACGAATTACGAAGCTTGAGAATAGAAGTTCTGCAACTATTCAAGGAATTCGGCTTAACTATATTTCTGCGATAATTATTAACATTGTAAAAGAAACGTAGTGTAGGGAGAATCATTAACATTCCCAAACATAGAGAATTAGCCTCACATATCTTAACTTCCTGCTCTTGAGTATAATCCGATGTTCATCATTCCTTTCAATTTTAATCTATAGCAGTACAAGTCAAAGAGATTCTATATTAGCAATAGTACTTATGTTTTGGCCACTTAGGCACTTTATCAAACACTTGGTGGGCATAAAGTTTCATAGCCCTTATCAATGGTGTTTCTACACCCAACAACCTATTCTCTTGCTCCTAGATAGTTCAGAAATCTCACATTACTAATGAATATCATTCTTCATCATCCATAAGATAAAAACACATTAATCAATTATCTACAATCAACAACCCAAGCCTATAACTGCTCGTATTATTCTATCAAATCTATGAACTCATATCTCATGAACTTAGAGTCTATAATCATTAATCTGATGCTATAATCAATTAGAGGGTGAAGATATTACCTTTTGATATTCAAGCCTCTTGAAATCGAGTTATAGGATTTCTTTTCCAGCTAATGATGTCTCGATTGAATATCTAATGATTTGAAAGGTTTATCCATGTTAACAAGGTGTTGGAAAATTAAAATTAACTAAGAATCACCATTAGAACTTACCTTGGGTGATGGAGGGACCTTGGAAGTTGGGTTCTTAAGAACTTCCCTTTTTAGAGCAAGTTTTCATATTTTGGGGTGTGTGGGACAAGGTAAGGCTTTTAAAATGACCCTCCGGGTGCATTCCCACGCAACTGAAGGCCCAAACAGCAGCAAGGACAGTAGCACAGCCGCAAGTGCGCGGCTGCGCACGGGACCAGTTGGGCGCGCACCTAGGTGTGCATATTACACATTATCCAGTAAAATACACATAATATTTTGCGCAGAGATTCGTTCGGGATCTACAATATATCATTGGAAAGGTACTTCAAAGGAATATAACTTTCATGTTTTGAATTTTCTCAATTTTCTAACTTAAATTCATTGAATAAGGATGAAAGACTGAACTTCCATAGATTTAGTCGATTTTTATCCAATCAATGCAGCTCACTCTTCGTCTTGATTCCATACAACTATTTGCACCCATATTTATTCCGATGGGACTTCACATATCTAGAATGTCATACTAATATTCATTTAACACGTTCACACCTGATCCAAATTTACGAATTGTTACATACGTATTGCAATCCACTATTATTATTAAAAAGAAGATTTTTTTCCTTTTCCTTTGAGGGAGCGGAGGAAGACTACAATAGGGAACAAAAAGGAAAATCGAAAATCAAACCTTATCTTATACAAGGAAAAAGATAAACTTGCAGCCTGCCATTTTTTTGTTTTTTCTTTTTAAAAAAAATTTACATAGAGGAGGGATGCATCTAGGGTGTGACCTAGTGGTTAATGAAATAAGTTGAGAACATGAGGTCTCAGGTTCACATCCCAGCAGACTCAAAAATACTACGTGATTTCTTCTCATTTGTCCAACAGTTGGTGGACACTGGACAGAGTTACTTGGTACTTCTCATTTGTGCAACAGTTGGTGGACACTGAACAGAGTTACTTGGTACTTATTGCTGGTAGAAGATAACCTATATTCCATGAAATTAATCGAGGTACGCGTAAACTGATCCGAACACTACGATTACACAAATAACAAGGGAAGGGTAATGTTGCGCTAGTGATGGGGTTTTAATCCTCCATCTCAATTGTAGAAGGCAGAAAGCTCACCAAGTGAGCTATCCCTCAACACTCAGCCTAATAATGTTTGGTATTGGAAGGAAACAATTTTTTTATTTTTTTCAAAAATTACAGAAAGGTCACATTCTGACGTTACGTTATAGGACTATTCGTGATTACTTGATTGAAAACTGGAAAACCAATTATTGATGTGAATACTCTGAGATATTTACTGCGGAACTTGATGAATGGACTCCAAATTTGATATCATTACCATAAAATTGTGATGGAACTTCTAGCTATTTGAATGCTACTAGTTAGTCTAATTAATATGTGTTATTATTTAATTGTTGTGCTGAAGAGTTTCCTTTGTGAAGAATTTAATTATTATGTACTATAGTTGAACAGAGAACAAATTCTGGCATTTCCATTCCCCAAAAGCAATCCATCAGAATCAGTGTTATGATTTACAGCTTGGTTCTTTTGCATTCATCTATAAAAAAAAAAACATACTTGGTTTATAAGTGTGACTTGATATCTGTAATATAAGCTTTGGTTAAATATAATTGGAATCTGAATCTTTGAAAAGTATACTTATAACAGATGCAGAATTGGAGTACTTGTATCTGCGAGCTAAAGAGGAAATTTATTCCAAAGACAAGCAGTTATGCCTTGCTTGGATGTGTTTAGACGTTCAATTGCTATACTTTGGACATTACATTAGCTAGGTTAATCTCCAAATGGGCAAGTTACATATTTAGCCGGTCGGCCAAAAATAATTACATCCAGTAGCTAAATATACACTGATTATATATTAATATACAAAAAAGATATATTTTTTGACTCTTATTTTTGGGAGTGGCTATATAGTGTAGCTTCCCGAAATTTTGCTAGAAACAGAAGTTGGAGGATTGAATTATGATGTTACCTTAGTTCTTGGATGAACCTTTATTTGGACGTAAAAATTATATGGGGTAGCCACTATTTAAAGTGGTATTTACTTTTTATCCCGCATTTTTAATGTTGAGCAAATGTAGCCACTAATTCATTAAAATTAATATGAAAGGACGTTGTTACCCTTTTCTTCCCAAACGGAAATACAGTGGTACCTGGGCCTGGATCAACAACATCCATTAACCCGAATGAGGTTCCTGCTCTATCCCATTAAAACTGTAAAACCCAAAACTTTCCTCTGTATCACATAGACCCTCCCTTCTGTTTCCCCATACTTCATATTTTCGAGTCGTTGAAAACTGTTTCCTTTGAAACTGATACTCCAAATGATTCTTCCGATAAATCCAGCAAATAAATTATCCTTTAAACGCTGCATTAAAGATGGAGATTTAGTAATTCTATACGAAAGACATGATACAATGAAAGCAGTAAAGTCAGTGAGGATGATGTTCTGCAAAATCGTTTGGTGCATCCAATTCAAAAGTTAAGGACACTTCTTCCTGAACTTAGAGATCAAAAGTTAAGGACACTTGGTTCTGAACTTAGACTAACAAGCTCAGAAGTTAAGGAAAATAGGTCCTGAACTTAGGCTAAGAAGCCCAAAAGTTAAGGACAATAGGTCCTGAACTTAGACTAACAAGCTCAAAAGTTAAGGATACTTGGTCCTGAACTTGCAGTTACAAATTCAAAAATTAAGGACACTTGGTCCTGAACTTAGACTAACAAGCTCAAAAGTTAAGGACAATAGGTCCTCAACTTAGACTTCCAAGTTCAAAAGTTAAGGACAAGTAGTCCTTAACTTAGAGTTACAAGCACAGAACTTAAGGACAGGTGATCCTGAACTTCGAGTTCCAAGTTCAAAAGTTAAGGACATATAGTCCTGAAGTCCTGAACTTAGAGTTGCAAGTTCAAAAGTTAAGGACATGTAGCCCTGAAGTCCTGAACTTAGAGTTGCAAGTTCAAAAGTTAAGGACACTTGTCCTGAACTTTTATGAGCAGAAGGGTGTTTTCTTCCGGGCAAGTAAAGGTTATTAAAGCGATGGCTAAAGACTAAAGACATTTTAAACATTAACTTAAAAGTAAAACATGTATTATTAGTGGCTAACCGTGCACTTCCCCCTATTTGGACAACCTAATATCAGACTGGCTAAAGCCTGTTTTTCCAACAAATTAAGAAAAGCCAATTGGGCTAGAATCCGTTATAATGAGGCTTTCTCTATGGGCCAGCAAATTTATTTTGTTTGGGCCACATAATGTCACAAACCAATGACCAACTGGACGTGAGTAATTTTTCTCTTTCACATGTCCTTAATTCTAGGAAACTACCAGCTATATCCATTTATAAGTAATTTATTATAAAAATTGGTCAATTTATGAAACATTAGTAATATTAGCCAAATATTATCAATATTAGCCGATTAGCTATTTGTAACTAGAAAAGGTCAAAATTTTATTTTTTATGGAGTGGTGTTATTAGAATAGATTGGGTACATCTTAAGGAGCTTGAATCTCAGTTTTGGGATGATTTGGTATAGTTTTGAGGTGGTTAGAATTGAAAATTCGAAGTAGAAGATGAACATGAAAAAATGATATGTATCACACTGCGTATCATTCGTATATCACATATATATCGTATTTGTATCAAATATGTATCACATGTATATCCATGTATACATGTGTGTGAGATACATGCGTGATACATGTGTCGCAAAAGAATTTTTTGAACTTGATTTTAAGTATATTGATACAAAATCAGTCCAAATCACCTCCAATCTTCCTCAATTTTTGTATATTGACTCATCTATATGTTTTCAATGAATTTCAACCATACCCATTGAAAAATATCATTTTTGCTTACATTTTTGGTATATATATTCTTATATTTTATCACTTTATTTGTTACCTCATCCATGAAATTTTCTTTCCGTCTTGCATCTAATGTTGCTGATCACGCTTAAAAATATGAAAGGAGATCTTTGCGTGTGATTCTTGGAGAGAAAGAACCTTATTTATTTGAATTCTTAATTTTATATGTACTTGACTAAATTTAGTAAATCTAAGATTAATGCTTAGATGTTGGTAAGTTGCAACGTTATTTGGGACATCACCCTTAATTCTATCCTTGTCTTTTTCACGTTAAAACGTGAGGAGATATCTCCTTCTCCTTATACAAGGCTTTTCTTTTCAAGGCGAAAAAAACATGGTTAAGGGCGTGTTTGGCATGAAGGAGAATATTTTTCAATTTGCTCATGTTTGGCTGGCTTATATATTTTAAAAAATATTTTTCTCATGAACTCATTTTCCTCCAATTTTATTTTCTCTTATCAAGAGAAGGGAAAATATTTTTCTTTTCATGATATAGAAAAAGTATTTTCATTCATTTCAAGAAAATGAGTTTTTTTTTTTCTTTTCATGATGTAGAAAAAATATTTTTCTTTTCATTTCAACAAAATTAGTACTTTATTTTCATGTTATAGAAAGAATACTTTCTTTTTCAACCAAAAAAGAGTTTTTTTTTGTTATGGAGCACAAATTTCAACGTTATTTTTGCATAAAAAAATAAAAAAATAAAGTTGCAAATTAGTTCCTTTGGGTTTGTTTGAATATTTATAAGAATAATTAAATTCTTGAAGAAAACAAAGTTCTTAAAACATTGGGTATTTGGAGGGGGGGATGGGGGGATTGATGTTTGCTTATAATTATGGGTCCGGCTCTGCTCCAATACTTTTGGCTCCAACAAAAATCAATACATATGTAGATGGGTGACATGTGTCCATCTAACTATAAAGGGTGAGATTGCTTTTTAATTTATTTTTGTATTTTTGCCTATTCTCCATCTTCTGCGGACCCGAACAAGAAGTAATTGTTCGGCGCCAATATTTCCCTCCAAAAGCTTCTTTACCTAATACACCTATCAAAAGTAGTAATAATATCAAGCCTACAAACAAACAACTTCTACCATTGACAAAGCAAAAGGCTGCTGCCAGGTTTTGTCTTCTTCTATATTTAAATATATTTTTCTAATTGTTTATTTCAATTGAACTTGATTACAAAGCACATAGACATGGTAAATTTTAATCGAACACTGTCACTTAGGGCAATGTGATCAGCTTTTCTAAAAAAAAAAAAATCTGTATTTAGACAATTTTGAAATTATTTTTTTAAGAACTATAATCATTGGGTGAATGCTTATTTGTTTAGTGAGTAGTTCTAATTTTCAATTTGGATATATTATTCTATAAGTATTTATATATATATATATTTTTTATTCATAAGTTCGGTATTATAAACAACAAAATACTAACCTATAATTTGTTTCTTTTGAAGCATAATGGAAAACGTTGATAAATCGGAAGAAGTTTTACCAAATAAACCTCAAGTGTATATCGATTTTGAGCCTAAACTCGGGATTGAATTTGAGAGTGATGATTCTGCAATTAATTTTTATAACGAGTACGCAAGAAGGATTGGTTTTAGTACTCGTAAAAAATATGTGAACACAAATAAGAAACTGGGATATGTAACGTCAAGAAAAATTACATGCTTCAAAGAGGGTTTTCGCGGAGATGATAAACGAAGAACACAAGTTAAAAATCCACGGAGAGTAACTAGAATTGGATGTCAAGCTCATGTTGTTATTACACGTCAACCTTCCGGAAAATATCGAATTAGTAAGGTTGACGTAGAACACAATCATTCACTTCTCCCACCATCAATCGTTCACATGTTGCCATCTCATAGAAAAATAAATAAGGTACAAGCTCATGAAATCGATTTGGCGGAAGATGCTGGATTGATGTCTAAAGCAACCTTTGATTTCATGAGTCTTCAAGCGGGTGGTCGAGAAAGTTTGGGTTACACTACGCAAGATCAAAAGAATTATCTTCGAACGAAAAGGCAAAAAGCTATGAAAGAAGGCGAAGCAGGTAATACATTTTCTATAATGTACTATAATCTTCGTAGTTATATTACAATTCTGAAGCTTATTTTATTAGTTTGGAAGATACACAGATTTATTTTTCTTGTTTTTTCTTCTTCTGCATTCAGGTGCACTATTAAAGTATTTTGAGAAGAAGAGAATTGAAGATCCATCTTTCTTTTTTGCGGTGCAGTTAGATGTTGATGATATGATCACAAATATATTTTGGGCAGATTCGAAGATGATCATGGACTATGAGATTTTTGGAGATGTGCTCTCGTTTGATACTACTTAACAAACAAATAAGGAATATAGGCCCCTTGCTAGCTTTGTGGGATGAAATAACCATAGAAAAATGGTAATTTTTGGAGGTGCACTGATGTATGATGAGACTGCTGAATCTTTTCAGTGGTTGTTTGAAACATTTTTCAGAGCGATGTCCAGAAAAAAACCATGTGCAATTTTCACAGATCAAGTTCCTGCTATGAGTAAGGCTATTTCAATTGTCATGCCTGAAGTTCATCATAGATTATGTGTTTGGCACATGGAGCAAAATGCAGCTAAACATCTCAATCAAGTATATAAAAGGTATGCATCTTTTCGTGGTGATTTTAGAAAATGCATTTACGAATATGAGGATGAAGAAGAATTTATAGATGCATGGAATAATATGCTTGATAGATATAGTCTTCGCGAAAATAAATGGTTGCAAGGAATATATGCATTGAGGGAAAAATTATTTGCAGCATACGGAAAGCAAATTTTTTCAGGTGGTATGAACAGCACACAATTGAGTGAGAGCCTGAACAGTGATTTAAAAGATTATTTACAGTCAGACTATAATCTAGTGCAATTTTTCAAGCATTATGATCGCGCCATTGAGGATAAAAGGTATAATGAGCTACAGGATACTTGTGATGCATCACAACGATTACCGGTGTTAAAAGTAGATGTACCTATTCTGGCTCATGCTAGGGAGGTATATACACCAAATATTTTTGAAAAATTTCAAGATGAATATATGAGATCTTTGTCAATTAGAGTGAATGAATGTGAAAGAAATAATTCATTTATCATGTATATGGTTAGCAAACATGGGCACACTCGAGAGCGTATTGTCAAGGTGGGAGAGGTGGGCGATACAATATCTTGTTCTTGCAAGAAGTTTGAGTCCATAGGTATACTTTGTCGTCATATTATAAAGATTCTTGACGTGGTAAGAGGAGATACAAGAATTCCATCAGAGTACATATTGAAAAGGTGGATGAAAAATGCAAAGGTTGATAACATAAGGGAAATTGATGGGCAAGACATAGAAAAAGATCCGAAATTGATGCGAATGAACCACTATAAATTCCTTTGTCCGGTGTTTGTTAGAATAGCATCAAAAGCTTCTGAAACAGATGAAGTTTTTAAGTTAGCTGTGACATACGCAAATGAGCTGAGTTCGAACGTGGAACAAGTTATGAAGGTTGCAAGTCCATCTAGTGATAGCCAGGTAAGGAGCGCACAAGAAGAATATAATAACAAGGAAGTCCTAACAAGGGCCAAAAATTAAAAGGAAAAGATGGGTTGCATCATACAAAAGGGAGGATGAAAACTTCTCTTGAGTTGAAATCAAAGCAGAAGAAAGCTCGGGGAAAGAAGTCGACTAACCAAAACGAATCCACACAAATTTATGATAGTACTGGACTTGATAATGCAAGTCATTTCACTCAGGTATATCTTACTTGTTTTTTTAAACTCAATAGTTGAATAATAGATAGGTAATTATTTATTTATCTATTTATTTTCTTATTTTATCAGTTTTTTTATTTACTCATTTGTTTATGTTGGTAGGATTCAACATCTAATAGAAGCATTATTTGCAATTCTAATATAAGTGTCACTCCAACTATCGCTGATACAAGCTCATCTCAACACTCAGAGTTATCTTCTCTTTCGATGGCATATCCTAGTTTTACTCAAATGTTGACGGTAAAATTAAGACACTTTTTATTAGATGTAAATAATTTCTCCCAAGCAAATTATTATTTTATTGACCTTATTTTTTATGTGTACAGGTGCCTATGGGTTTCAATGCTTTTCAACATTTACAAAGTTCTTGTACTTTTCCTCATGATTAGGTTAATGTTTAGTTAAATCTCTTTTCTAGTTTTCATAATAGATTCATTTTAATATTATTATATTAAATTTTTATATATTTGACAGGCCAACAATTCGAGAAGTCAAGAATCGCAGCTGTTTCAAGATTATAATGTGCTTTGATCTATTCCGAGATTGTTTACTCGTCGAACTGTGTGTTTTTTTGTAGTTGATATTTTGATACATTATTTCAAGAATCTGATTGTGTCAATTGTGAATCCTCTCACCAACTGACTATTACTTTGAGTATGAAAAAACATGTACCTAGTGCACTGATTTTGACTATTACTGATTTTCTACATATAAAAAGCTAACCAATTTTAATTCTATTAAACAATTAATTTATATATATGATTTTTTTATAAAAATACAATATACTGGATAACTTTTTGCTATGTGACACTCTTTGCTATGTTTGTGCTTTTTTTGGAAGGGAATGATTGCTTTTGATATTAGCATGAGATAAGTACATTAGAAGAGTAAAAAAAAATTTGGCGGGGGCTTCTTTCTTGAAGAAGACAAACCTGGTAGCAGCCTTTTGCTTTGTCAATGGTAGAAGTTGTCTGTTTGTAGGCTTGGTACTATTACTACTTTTGATAGGTGTATTAGGTAAAGAAGCTTTTGGAGGAAAATATTGGCGCCGAACAATTACTTCTTGTTCGGGTCCGCAGAAGATGGAGAATAGCCAAAATACAAGAATAAATTAAAAAGCAATCTTAGCCCTTTATAGTTATATGGACACATGTCATCCATCTACATGTGTATTGATGTTTATTGGAGCTAAAAGTAATGGAGCAGAGCCGGACCCATTAATTATGTATTTTTAGTGCATTACTTACCTTGCATTTAGGTGCTTTAATGTTAAACTATACTATATTTGTTCTTAATTGAGTCTATTATATGTGTAGGTACGTTGTAAACGAAATTGAAAGCAAAGTAGACATTTTATGTGTATTTTATGCACTACAAGAAAGGCTCGTGATTATTTGATGATGAAAAATATTATAATGAGATAATGAAACAATGACCGAAGATAAAAGAAAACAAAAAAAAAAACAAGGCAAACTTATTGAGAAATGAAGAAAGAATTGAGAAAGACAGCAGGAGTTAGGCAGCAACATGAAAGAAACGAAGCAAGAGTCTGGCTACGCGAGAGATTTAGCTCGCAACAGAGCTCGCGCCGCGAGGCCTGAGCCGAGGTGGACTGTGAGTTTTGCCTCGCGACGCGAGGCCTATAGCGAGCATATTTCGGATTTTTAAAGTCTATTTGTTTCTTGTTTGATTTTGAATTTGGTTATTTCGTCTAGGTCTTTTCCCTACACATATAAATAGTTATTAAACACTATTTTTAGGAGGAGAGACCGAGATTGAACATACTTGGAAAAGAGACCGGGAGATTAGGACCTAAGGAGGCAAGAACACATTAGGAGCAAGGCGGAGAATTCTTCAACGGGGTTTTTCAACGGGGTTTTCACTTCCTTCTTCCTATTTCTATTATTGGCTATGAATTCTAGTATTATAGTTATGCATACTATTATGAATAGCTAATTTGTTATCTAGAGTTTTGATAGAACCTTTTGTAGGATAAGTTCTTGTTATGTTTTTATATAATTGAGCCGTAACTTTTCTCTATTTGTTTAACTACGTTTATATTGTGGTTGGTTGAAGAGCTCTCAATCGGCTGTGCCTATTTAGTGTTTATTACTCGGAAGAGAATGCATATTTAGGTAGTTGTTGAACAACATCACTCCTAACGTATTTGAGGGATCAATACAGAGGGTTTAAAGGTGAGATTAGGAATAACGAAACCTTGGTACGATCCGAGTGAGCAGTAATATAGTGCAGCTAGCGTAGTTCGAAAGAATATGTCTAGTAAATTGTGGTGGTTACTCGGGAGAGAATTACGACAATCAGAGTGCTCATGATCGGTAGAGAATACTTAGACAAAATTTTAGAAGACGTAGCGAGAAGGATTCTGACAATTGGGAAAATAATAACTCTAGATCTCCTTAATCTTTTCTCCAACCTGTAGTATCTTTAGTTCTTAATCTACTACTTTAATTATTTAGTTAATTAAATATAAGAATCATAATATTTATAACTTAGGAATTGTTCGAGCTTATCTTCTCAGTGATTGTCACAACTGTAGCTAAGTCTTAGTTCTCTGTGGGATTCGACTCCGGACTTGTAAACCGGATTATATTTGCAACGACCGCTTAGTCCTTTTTATAAGGCATAGTTGGGCGTGATCAAATTTTAGCGTTGTTGCCAAGGGACTAACGGTGTAGCTGTAGGTGTACATATTGCTAGGTTGCAAGTTTGAACTATTATTTTTGTTTTCTTGTAATTGATTTTTTTTATTTTACTTGTTGATTTTAGAAACATGACATTTTAGAATTATGAGAATTTTGATGTTGGTAATTCTACTTTTGATCCTCCTTATGCATATTGTGGAGGACACCACCCATTGCAAAATTATCAAAATATTTCCAAGAACGATTTATGTGCACCAACTCAATCTTATGTATGGAATGCGTCTGATATGTGTGGTGGTCAAGATGATCACTTTCATGATTGTGCTTATATGTCTTATCCTCCCCCAACACCTTACTATGATGGTTCTACTTTCTCTGGTGAAGTTAATAGGAACAATGAACCCAGGGAAGCTAACCTGAAGGAGATCAAAGATATGTTAAAGTGCCTTATGAAATGAAATCATGAGAAACAATTGCAAATACAAAGGCTATGTGATACTATCCAAAGGCAAAAAGGCGTCTATTCATAACCTGGGGGCACAAGCGAGTCAATTAGTTGAAGCATTAATGCTCAACAAGCTGATATTGTGGATAGTAGCCAAAAGGAGCATGCATTAGACGCACAAATTGAGGTACCAATAGAGGGGTCCATAATAGAACACCAACAATCAATCAAACTAGAATTTGATGATGCCGATATTGTTGAAGAGATACTAGAGTCAACCAAGGACATTGAGAATGCATATTTAGTTGACTCTAGTGTCATTAGTGTTGAGGATGTAGACAGTCCCAATGTTCATGTAGTTGAGCGTATTGGTCCACCCTCCAAGTATTTTTCCACATTGTGTTTGGATGATGATATAGAAATAGAGTCATCCGAGCCACTTGAAGAGTCAAGGAATAAGGAACAAGGTGCCAACATTTTTGAAATCTTCTTGCCAGAAAGTCGGGATTACACACCTCATCTAAAGGTCAAGAAGTGCAGAATACTACATTGTTTTATTAGGCCAGTCAGATTCGTTCCACCACCCCAGGAGTCTGATCGTAAGCTTGAATCAAAACATGGGGTCCAATTCATAAGTTTTAAGTGGAGGCAGAAAGTGATTCACGTCGTGCTGCGACGTTAAATCAAGCGCTTGTTGGGAGGCAACCCAACTTTACTACTTTCTTTTATTTTTTATTTTTAAATTTATTATGTTTGTAGTGTTGATTTTTCATTTTCTAGGAGCATGGAAAGCAAAGCTATTGGAAGGATGCAACAGCAAACCAGATGGTTGGAACTAAGTGTGAGGTACCCGCACGAAGGACCAGGCCTAAGAAAAGTCTGAGTACCCCATGAGCTGCTAGTGCTTCGGCCTTTGGCCTACCACGGAGTTTCTTTTACCCTCTTATTAGTTATGATGTGCATTGGTGACACTACACAATTTTAAGTGTAGGGTGAGGAGATTGTCCGGGTAACTTTCTACGTTACTTTAGTTGTGTTAGTTTAATTGAATAATGTTTTTTTAAAAGATAGGACTTTTCCCGACGATAGATCTATTAGACAATTTTCTTGAGCTACTTAAGACTAAAGAAAAAAGGACAAAAAGATTTTCTTTGTAGGTAGTGTAGTAATTCCCCCTTGGTTTTTCTTTGTGCCACGGTTCTTTTCCAAGGGTTTTGCTTGAACCGGGTGTAGATAGGTTATCTTAGAGTATGAGCCATGGTGAATTGAATTGAAGCAATACCTCTTGACTTTGTTATGCCTTGAGAATAGTGAGTACTTTGGTTGTGACGCTTAGGCTCAGTTTTGACTCTTGTATAAGTATCTTAAATTGTATAATCTTAAATTTGCTTAACTGCTTTGACTAGAGTGTCTTGATGAATCAAATCCTGAGTCAGTTATGTGCCATGTGTGTGCGAAGTTTGGGTGCTATTTTGTGCATTGCATTTGATGCCTAGAACTAGCACCGTGTGTTTGCAAAGCAAAATAGTAGTTTTGCTCAGTCTTGGAAATGATATAGGCGTTTCTTTGTTGAGCCAGATATGTATATCTTATCTGCCTAATTATTATGTATTGTAGTTAACCTCTTTGAGCCTGTAATCCTGTTTCATTGGCAATCACATTACAAGCCTTACCCATTTGTTTGAATTAACCATCTATTTGAACCTGCTAACCTCTCATGAGCACTTGAATTGTTATGAAATTTGTAAAGGTTAAAGTGTGGGGTGGTTGGTTTGGCATTGAGTGGAACTAATAAAATAAGAAGAAAGGTGCACTGTTTTGAAAAAGTAAGAGCCACTTGAATTGAAAAAGAAAGAAAAAAAAAAATAATTGTGTTGCTATGAAAAAAAAAATTATTCCTTGATAAGTGGTGACTCTTGATGTAATTGTGCTTAAAGAAGTATGGAGCTGATATATATTGATGTGAAGGTGGAGTTATGGTTTGACATAAGTATGGATTTGAATGTTAAAGTATATGTATTAAAGTTCTTAGGGAGCTGTAGTCACTCTTATATCCAAATGTATCCTATCCGACTCGCAGCCTACATTATAACCAATTAAAATCCTACTTGCTTGTAGACTGAATGAGCTCGATTAGTAGAGTAGTACACTACGGGCAAGCCTATGGTGCATCTTTTGTGGCATATGAATGTTATTTCTGAGAGTGAGTGATTCTTTCTATCTTGAGTTCCTAAGTGTTGTTAAATTTTATTGTGTGTGGAACTACTTTCTTTTTGTTGTGTGAGGGCACTTGATTCATGAAGGAAAGGAAATGTCATTGTCCTCTATGTTAGAGTAAGTAAGCGAATTGTGAATAATGCATGATATTTGTGAGTCAAATCTTGAGGTGAGGGTGTTACACCTTTGTGCGTAGTATATTTTAAAGATTCTTGGTGTGACGAGTTAAGGGAATTACTTAAAAAGGTCGTGTCTGTAAGTGTAGTTTGATTGCTCGAGGACGAGCAACGTTTAAGTGTGAGGTATTGATGTTTTGCTATAATTATAAATTTTTAGTACATTACTTACCTTGCATTTAGGTGCTTTAATGCTAAATTATACTATACTTGTGCTTAATTGAGTCTATTGTATGTGTAGGTACGTTGAAGACGAAATTGGGAGCAAAGTATAAATTTTATGTATATTTTATGCACGGCAAGAAAGGCTCGTAATTATTTGATGATGAAAAATATTATAATGAGATAATGAAACAATGATTGAAGACAAAAGCAAAAGAAGACAAAAAGAGAAACAAGGCAAAGTTATTGAGAAATGAAGAAAGAATTGAGAAAGAGAGCAGAAGTTAGGCAGCATCGTGAATTAGGAACGAACAAAGAGTCTGGTGACGCGACAGATTTAGCTCGCGACAAAGCTCACGCCACGAGGCTTGAGGCGGGGTGGACTGTGCGTTTTGCCACGCGACGCGAGGTCTATAGCATTACAAGAAAATAAAGCTTGAGGAGGCCTATAGCTCTCCAGTTACTTGCTATTGTTCTAAATCAGCCGGCTGCAAAGCAAGGCTGATTACTCTACTATCTTGTTCCTCACTTTGTGTTTACTATCTTCTTTACTGGTATGTTCTGATTTCAATTCAAGTTTTCAAAAATAATATGTTTCTTTTACTGCTTCAGTTCATCCTGTTTCTAGTATGTTTTCACTTATGATTTTGTTGTTTAACTTGCAACTAATATGTTTACTTCATCACTTTATCAGCATGCTTCTGAATGTGTCCCCTCCCTTAGACTCATCATGTTTATGAAATGTTATCCCCCTCCTAGTATACCCCAATGTGACCCTTCCTTACTTATGTTTCTCTGATTTCTGGCATGAACCTCTCTGTGCAAAGTAGTTGGCTATCCTTAAGTTATATGATTCTGTGTTAATTCTGAAGTTCCCTAACCCCTTAGCGTATTGCTGATTCAATACTTAAGTGCTCCTGCAACTATGTGTTTACCTATGTGACCTATGTGTCCCCAAATCCCACTACCCATATTTGTGGTTGCTGAACCTGCCTTGGTCCTATGTTCTTGGTTATGTATGAATTTGTTTGGGGTGCTGTGTTTGGACTGTTGCTTGTTACTCTACTCTCTTTTAAAAACTCACATATTGAATAACTCCCCCTGTTGTTTTACAAAATTATTTCAAACAAGTCTCTTTTCAAACTGTTTTCCTGCTTAAAGCTTTTCAAAACTATGTCAAGCACTCTCACTTTACTCTTGGACCACTAAGTTCTGCCCCCTTTTGTGTGAGCCTTGCCTTGGGACCCTCGAGCTCCCTCTGAACTTTGACACATAAAAGCTGGCCTTTCCACACTGCATTTACTCTGTCTTGGCTATGAAATCTGGGTGTGAGCACTGCCCAGAATCCCTTGAGGTCCTTAGGGAACTCTGACACACCCGGATATGAGAAAGACTTTGAAACAATCTTGGCATTTGAGGTTCTGGAAATCTGGGCACGTTTTCAGGCTCTCTATAATGTAACTTCTTATTTTTTTTCTACTTATGTAATTCATTTCAATATTGGTCTGTAATAATTTATTGTAAACGAATATTGGGGTTGGCTAGTGAAAGAGGAGGGTAATTATATATGTTATCAACATCAATGGGTAGAAACCTGTGATGACCCAAAATGTCATCTTTAAATTAAATAATCATCTCAGTGTTTTAAGACCTTGAAAAGCGCCATCAATAATTTCTCGACTTGCGTGCGCAGTCGTATAATTTTCTGGAAGGTTTTTGTATGAAAAATGGATTAAATTATGAATTAGAGCTATAAAACTCAACTAAGTTGACTTCGGTCAATATTTTGAGCAAACGAACCCGGACTTCGGATTCGGATTTGGAAGTCCGAAGAACAATTCGGCGCATTTTGGCGAAAGTTGGAAAATAGAAGATTTTTGGAAAAGTTTGACCGAGAGTTGATTTTTTGATATCGGGGTCGGAATCCAGTTCTGAAAATTTTCATAGCTTCGTTATGTCATTTATGACTTGTGTGCAAAATTTGAAGTCATTCTGGATTGATTTGATATGTTTCGGCGCAAAATGTAGAAGTTGGAAGATTCGAAAACTCATAATTCAATTCGATGCGCGATTCGTGATTTCAGTGTTGTTTGACGTGGTTTGAAGCATTGATTAAGTTCGTATTGTATTTTGGGACATGTTGGTAAGGTCCCGAGGGCCTCGTGTGGATTTCGGAAGGTTAACGGAATGGAAATCGGACAAAAAGGGTTGCTGGAATTTTCTGCAGAAGCTGTCTTGGACAGCAACTATGCAATCATGGAGCCTATTTTGGAAGCTTATATCTCGAAATCTATAAGGAATCTGTAAATGTGTAAAACATGAACGTTGTAGCCCTTGCATCCTAGTTTCCAGAAAGCTAAACTATTAATTATTTTGATATTTGTACATAAAGTTATGATTGATTGAATAAGGGTTGGTAAAGCTATTTTGAAATTTTCCAGAAATGTTTGATGCGAGGAGGCTACTTTGGAAGATTATACCTCTAAATCCATAAGGAATCTGAAAATGTGCAAAACATAAAAGTTGTAGCCCATGCATTCTAGTTTCCAGAAAGTTAAACCATTCGTCATTCCGACATTTGTACAGAAAGTTATGACAGATTTAGTGAAGGCCAGGACTGCCTTTTTTTGGCTGGAAATAAGTGCAAGTCGCATTTCATAGATGTGACTTGCCTGGAAAACAGTTTATATTCGGGCATTAGCCATTTTTATTCATTTGTGACGATTGTAGAGCTCGGGAAAAGCGATTTTCAACAGATTTTTCAAGGGAAACATTTGGGGTAAGTGTTCTATATCCGAAAGTGTTTATATTACATAAATCCATGGTTATTTTCATCGTTTAATTCGGATTTGGATGAAAGAAATTGAAGTTTTTGTAAAACTTTCCAAAAATGAAAATTTAGGATTTAAAGGTCCATTTGATATCGGAATTCGATAATTTTTGTATGGTTGAACTCGTATCGGAATGGGTTATTGGATTTTATGTGTTTCGTCGGATTCCGAGACGTGGGCCCCACGGTAATTTTGAGCTAAATTTCGGATTTAATTTGGAAAATGTGTAAATTCATATGGAATTAATTCGTACGATTTATATTGAGTATATTGAATTATTATGACTAGATTTGAAGCTTCGGATGAATTTGCGAGGCAAGGGCTTGTTGGAATTTTGAATTGATAGCAAAGCGAGGTAAGTGTTTGGTCTAACCTTAGCTTGAGGGATTAGGAGTTGTGTCATAATTATTATGTGTTATTTGTCAAGTACGACGTATAGGCATGGTGACGAGTATCTATACGTTGGTGTCAAGCATGCCCGTGAGTCTTATACTTTGATTAATATGACTCCTATTTGACTTAACTGAAGGGTTTTGCCTCTCCTATTGTTATGTTATATTTTCATAACTACTTGACTCCTGTTGATTTCCTTATTATTGACTTGTATATTGTGGGATCGTTGTTACGTGTTAGTTTTCCCGTTATCGAACTGTTTCCTTTATGCCAGTACTCTTTTTTGTGGTTATTCCTTTGAGCTGATTCTACCATTTTTCTCGTGATTTACAGTCCCGGGTTGATTTACTTATATTACCTGGTATTATTATCATTTGTTGTTGTTATATGTATTATGGATGATATTCGATCCTTCTGTTGTGCTGTAACTGTTGATTCTGTTGGTTGCATTGTGTATTTACTTTGGGACTACGGATGTGAGATTCCGGTAGCTCCCCCTTGTTTGTTTACTTTTGGGACTACGAGTTAGATTCCCAGGAGATCCCCCTGCATATTTACTTTGGGACTACGGGTTAGATTCCCGGGAGATCCCCCTGCATATTTACTTTGGGACTACGGGTTAGATTCCCGGGAGATCCCCTTGCATATTTACTTTGGGACTACGGGTTAGATTCCCGGGAGATTCCCCTGCACATTTACTTTGGGACTACGGGTTAGATTCCCGGGAGATCCCCCTGCACATATATTGAGGATACCAAGAGATTCCTAGCTCATATACGGAGGATACTGAGAGATCCCCGAGTATTTACATTTGGGACTACAGGACGGTATCCTGGGAGATCCCCGGTTGTTATCTCTGCATTGAGTTGTACTCCTTCTGTGATTTATTTTATCTCCGTTGTAATTTTTGTTATCAATTCAAGTATTTTAATGGTTCAGATTTCTTCATGGCTGTGATCCTTTGTGTAGAAATTCATAGTGTTGAGAATACCTCGCCCTATTGTTTTATACATATTCAATACTTTAAATTTCAACAATTGTTGTATTTTTAACTCAATTGATTTCTCAGCTAAATTTTTCTTAAACCGTTTGAGGTTGTACTTTACTTAAAAGGGATTTCTTCTATAGTTTGATTTATTGACTTCTCGTATTAAAGGTAATAATTCATTCGATATTGTACTTCAATTGAAAAGGGTATTTTCTTTATCAAATGATCTCTAAAAATAACTTCATCTCTTCTTTTTGATTTCCTATTTGGGTTGGGAGTTGTACCCTACTTTATGTTAAGTGAATAAGGCTCCTTGAGCATTCTTAATTGTATTGGGTTATGGAACCTATGAACTGAGTAATATGAGAATATTGTTTTGAAAAATGAGACAGAAATATGTGGGCATGAGGTGCCATGAAAATATGAAAGTGGGCTAAGACCAATATTATTTATGATTTTGAAATGAGGCATCACAAGATGACTTTTACTCGAAAGGAAGTATATTCGAAATATATTTATTGAAAAGCATATTATCTTAGAGATTATTACTTGAAGGATTTATAGGCGAAAAATTTATATTTGAAGGACTTGATTAATTGATTGAACTTGTATTTATTATTTGTTGAGAAACATTTATGTTGCCTGCTATGTATATTACTGGTTGATCATTGTTGCCACCATTGTTATCTGCTTCCTATTATTTTGCACGCTATATTGCACAGGTTTATTTGGTAGTCTGGTCCTAGCCTCGTCACTACTTCGCCGAGGTTAGGCTAGGCACTTACCAGCACATGGGGTCGGTTGTGCTGATACTACACTTCTGTACATTTTTGTACAGATCCAGGTATTTGATCAATAGTAGTTGTTCGTTGCAGTGGAGACTCTAGGTAAACCTGCTGCAGCCTTCGCGGTCCTCGGAGTCACCTTCAATTGTACTTATTTCCATTTGTTCCTTTTGTTTGGAACAGTGATGTATTTATTTTGTATAACTACTCTTAGAAAAGCTTATGACTTGTACTACCGGTTTTGGGAATGGTAAATTATTTAGAGAAATTTCATTTTAAGTTAATAAATATCAATATTATTTCAGTTAATGTTAGGCTTACCTAGTTTAGAGACTAGGTGCCATCACGACTCCTTCGGAGGGATTTTTGGGTCGTGACAAGTTGGTATCAGAGCTCTAGGTTCATAGGTACTACAAGTCATAAGCAAGTTTAGTAGAGTCTTGCGGATCGGTACGGAGACGTCTGTACTTATCTTCGAGAGGCTACAGAACTATTAGGATAACCTCACTTCTTTCATTCCCTATCGTGCGACATTTATTCAACTTAAAGCATATAACTTATGTTGTTTACATCCACTCGTGTATGAAGTTGCGCATTCAATAATAACTATGCGCCAATGGTCAGTTGTACCACAGAGGGGTTATTAGGGAGCTAGGATTGCTCAATCATTGTTACCACGTGTTGCCAAGATTGAAGATGCGGAGGTATTGAGAGATCACCCAGTGAATCATGTAGGGGTGCAATGGGCCATGGCGTCTGGGTGACTTATATGAGCTGTGAAGGTTAACATTGTGGATTATCGGATGTTGTGACCTATGGCTTCGTGTCAAGTGAGGGGAGTCCACTATAAACTATCAAATTGTGGGGTCATGTGTTATACCAATTTTGCCTAAGATGTATTTATGTGGTATTGAAAGGTTTTCCAAAACTTATATATGATCAAGAGCTGAGATTTGAATGGGACGATAATGAGACTTGAATATTCCCGCGTCCTTAATAATTCTACATTTCAGTATCAGCGGGGTCATGGAACATATTCAGTATACTCGTAATGCTTAAGTTAATCACAACACTCGCGTGGGGCAGTCATCTTTTAATATACCAGTGGCATGGAATTTCCTATAATGGTTATTTAAGTTATCCGGTACAGACTCAATATGAGCAGTCGAACTGTGGATGGGTTGTTATGAAAATGGTGATACTAGCAACATCATGGGAAAGTTGTCCTAGACTTAGGAGAAACATAATTTATAAAAGCAGTCAGGCTACGTGCCCCATTGTAGTCAATACTCAGTTTACATGACCAGCCAGAGGTAGGGGTCAGGATGTTAGAGGTGGAGGTGAGACTCCTAGAGGTGGAGACCCAGCCATTGATATATTTTCTATGGTATGGCTGAGGTCGCAACACTAGATGGTGTCGTTATAACTACGATTTTGAATAATTATAAGTAACAATTTCGATAAATCGACTCGGTTCTAAGTATTGAGGCAAGTCCTCTTAATATGCTCCACTCATGAGTGAGCTTCGTAATCTTAAATTTACTTATGTGCATACTCATGTTGAGAGATTATATGGAGATAGCTATGCCTATCATTATGTGTTAGTCACTAAAAATAGTTGTGATATGGGTTTTGATGTGATTTCAGGAAAATTGATTTAAATCGCGAATTTTATTCCCTATCGGTGTAAGGGTTCATTATATGTTGTGATTTTGTTTGACGAAATTTATTTAGAAGAAAAAAAGAAAGGAAATGAAAAATTTCAGTTGGCACAATGTGCATATTACTTGTGGTACGGAGTTGAGGACGAGATCCTCGTATTTTTATATGATGTGAGATATTTAAACCAGCTACAAGCTGCGGTGGATGCCATATAAGGACGAGGTCCTTGTGGTGAAAAATTTATGTGTTTAAATTCTCCCTTGTGAAATTTAAAAATTTTTGTACTATAGTACTTGTAGGGAGTCATTCCTATGAGGCTCATTTGAAAATTCTTGTATGAATATCTCTGTGCATAATTTGCCAATTTGTATTGTAACTATTGAGTTGTTTCCCAAAAGATAAGTGCCCAGGTGGCGTTAAATGTGACTCGTTAAATTAGGGTAATTAATTTTGAGGTCTTCGTGCCTCGTTGTTAGAAAATGAAGGTTTGAAACGAGACGTTTGTTGGCATGATATTAATTGGAGATTTGTAATCGATTATGAACAACTATTAAGACCAGATATGTGGTTATGGTCATACATATGATGTGTCTCATGTCCAGATATCTTTATGATAATGTCACGCTTGTAATGCAGAGATCTGTTTTATTGATATATACATTATGGTGATTTGTTGAGTTGTGGATGTGTTGTTAGGAGTTATTTTGGTGTTACTCTGACAGGTGGATAGGCCCAATTACATGGGAGACCCTGCCGAAATTTCTGAAAAATTTGGGAGTTAGAAAAATTTGGGACATTGAGATGTGTAAAGAAAGAGATATGTTACATTATGTGTTTGAAGACAGACTCTACCTCTCATTTAAGGACAAATGACCCTAAGAGGGGAAGGATATAATACCCTATATTTGATGGGTGCGTAGGTACAAGTAGCTATAGCCAGTCGAGACTAATATCGTGTGTTGACGTGAAAATCGGACCTTTCTAGAAATGATTTGAGTGTAAGAAACTGGTCTTAAAGTTTACAAATATGGATAAAGGAAATGATTTCAATTCAAATGGTGTTGTCGGACTTATATCGAATGCGCTAATATGGGATCAACCGCGAGTATACGTGTAAAAGTAAAATCATCAATTTGGAAGCCTCAGAATAATTCTTAGTACGTTCGAGGACGAACGTTTGTTTTAGAGGTGGAGAATGTGATGACCCAAAATGTCATCTTTAAAGTAAATAATTATCTCAGTGTTTTAAGACCTTGAAAAGCGCCATCAATAATTCCTCGACTTGCGTGCGCAGTCCGTATAATTTTCTGGAAGGTTTTTGTATGAAAAATGGATTAAATTATGAATTAGAGCTTTAAAACTCAACTAAGTTGACTTCGGTCAATATTTTGAGCAAACGAACCCGGATCTAAGTTTTGACCATTCCGGTAGTTCCGTATCGTAATTTTGGACTTAGGAGAATGTTCAGATTTGGATTTGAAAGTCCGAAGAACAATTCGGCGCATTTTGGCGAAAGTTGGAAAATAGAAGATTTTTGGAAAAGTTTGACCGAGAGTTGATTTTTTGATATCGGGGTCGGAATCCAGTTCTGAAAATTTTCATAGCTTCGTTATGTTATTTCTGACTTGTGTGCAAAATTTGAAGTCATTCCGGATTGATTTGATATGTTTCGGCGCAAAATGTAGAAGTTGGAAGATTCGAAAACTCATAATTCAATTCGATGCGCGATTCATGATTTCGGTGTTGTTTGACGTGGTTTGAAGCATTGATTAAGTTCGTATTGTATTTTGGGACATGTTGGTATAATTGGTTAAGGTCCCGAGGGCCTCGAGTGGATTTCTGAAGGTTAATGGAATGGAAATCGGACAAAAAGGGTTGCTGGAATTTTCTGCAGAAGCTGTCTTGGACAGCAACTATGCAATCGTGGAGCCTATTTTGGAAGCTTATATCTCGAAATCTATAACGAATCTGTAAATATGTAAAACATGAACGTTGTAGCCCTTACATCTTAGTTTCCAGAAAGCTAAACTATTAATTATTTTGATATTTGTAGAGAAAGTTATGATCGATTGAATAAGGGTTGGTAAAGCTGTTTTGAAATTTTCCAGAAATGTTTGATGCGAGGAGGCTACTTTGGAAGATTATACCTCTAAATCCATAAGGAATCTGAAAATGTGCAAAACGTGAAAGTTGTAGCCCATGCATTCTAGTTTCCAAAAAGTTAAACCATTCGTCATTACGACATTTGTACAGAAAGTTATGACAGATTTAGTGAAGGCAGGGACTGCCTTTTTTGGCTGGAAATAAGTGCAAGTCGCATTTCATAGATGCGACTTGCCTGGAAAACAGTTTATATTCGGGAATTAGCCATTTTTATTCATTTGTGACGATTGTAGAGCTCGGGAAAAGCGATTTTCAACAGATTTTTCAAGGGAAACATTTGGGGTAAGTGTTCTATATCCGAAAGTGTTTATATTACATAAATCCATGGTTATTTTCATCGTTTATTTCGAATTTGGATGAAAGAAATTGAAGTTTTTGTAAAACTTTCCAAAAATGAAAATTTAGGATTTGAAGGTCCATTTGATATCGGAATTCGATAATTCTTGTATGGTTGAACTTGTATCGGAATGGGTTATCGGATTTTATGTGTTTCGTCGGATTCTGAGACGTGGGCCCCATGGGCAATTTTGAGCTAAATTTCGGATTTAATTTGGAAAATGTGTAAATTCATATGGAATTAATTCGTACGATTTATATTGAGTATATTGAATTATTATGACTAGATTTGAAGCTTCGGATGAATTTGCGAGGCAAGGGCTTGTTGGAATTTTTAATTGATAGCAAAGCGAGGTAAGTGTTTGGTCTAACCTTAGCTTGAGGGATTAGGAGTTGTGTCATAATTATTATGTGTTATTTGTCAAGTACAACGTATAGGCATGGTGACGAGTATCTATACGTTGGTGTTAAGCATGCCCGTGAGTCTTATACTTTGATTAATATGACTCCTATTTGACTTAATTGAAGAGTTTTGCCTCTCCTATTGTTATGTTATATTTGCATAACTACTTGACTCCTGTTGATTTCCTTATTATTGACTTGTATATTGTGGGATCGTTGTAACGTGTTAGTTTTCCCGTTATTGAACTGTTTCCTTTATGCCAGTACTCTTTTCTGTGGTTATTCCTTTGAGGATATTGTTGTGAAAAATGAAAATATTGTTGTGAAAAATGAGACAGAAATATGTGGGCATGAGGTGCCATGAAAATATGAAAGTGGGCTAAGACCAATATTATTTATGATTTTGAAATTAGGCGTCACAAGATGATTTTTACTCGAAAGGAAATATATTCGAAATATATTTATTGAAAAGCATATTATCTTAGAGATTATTACTTGAAGGATTTATAGGCGAAAAATTTATATTTGAAGGACTTGATTAATTGATTGCACTTGTATTTATTATTTGTTGAGAAACATTTATGTTGCATGCTATTTATATTACTGGTTGATCATTGTTGCCACCATTGTTATCTGCTTCCTATTATTTTGCACGCTATATTGCATAGGTTTATTTGGTAGTCTGGTCCTAGCCTCGTCACTACTTCGCCGAGATTAGGCTAGGCACTTACTAGCACATGGGGTCGGTTGTGCTGATACTACACTTCTGTACATTTTTGTACAGATCCAGGTATTTGATCAATAGTAGCTGTTCATTGCAGTGGAGACTCGAGGTAAACCTGCTGCAGCCTTCGCGGTCCTCGGAGTCACCTTCAATTGTACTTATTTCCATATGTTCCTTTTGTTCGGAAAATTGATGTATTTATTTTGTATAACTACTCTTAGAAAAGCTTATGACTTGTACTACCGGTTTTGGAAATGGTAAATTATTTAGAGAAATTTCATTTTAAGTTAATAAATATCAATATTATTTCAGTTAATGTTAGGCTTACCTAGTTTAGAGACTAGGTGCCATCACGACTCCTTCGGAGGGATTTTTGGGTCGTGACTGTTGACATGTGATTTTTGACCCTCCCCGAAATTTTACCCATTTTAGCATGTAAATATTTAGTTTAGGCCTAATATCGCCATTTCAACTACTTTTTACTATTTTACTTTATTTTATTACAAGAAAATAAAAAATTACAAAAAAAAATAGGTTTATTAATATTTTATAGTCATTTTTAATCTTAAAAAATTACAAAAATAGTACCCTATCTTTATTTTTATAATCTTGAAAACACAAAAAAAAATATAAAATAGTTTTATGTTTTATAGTTTAGTTCAATTAATTAAATTAGTTTATATTTTTATATTATAATTGTACATAATTTTAGAAGAAAGAATTAGTTTTAGGTTGGTTTATCCCATTTTTATAAATCTTTTAGTCCATTTTTAGTCTTTGGCCCAAAATACCTAGCCCATAGTTCCTAGGCCCATACCCCTAACCTAATCCTACCCTATATAATACTACCTACACCACAAACACACCCTACACTCTAAAATATACAATCAGTCGCAGCAAAAACACACGAGAGCCGCAGACATAGAGCCCCACCTCCTCCTTCACGTCGTCTTCTTCGACTTCCCCCCTCCCCATCGGATTGTGACCTTCTTCAGCATCTCACCCACCTCCATCGCCATCCTCTAACCTGCCGAGCACATCTCCACAAAACCACCCTCCATCACCAAAGCCCCCCGAACCCACCAGCGAGCCCACCTTCAAAACCGCAGGAAACCAGCCCGTGAACACCCAAAAGTGCAGCAACAAAGCATATGTGAACAGCTTCAGAAACACCCTCAAATCTGTCCCTGAAACCCGCTCCAAAATCACCCTTTAAACACACATGGAACAGCCCCAAGGTCTTTCGAAAATCCAAGCCGTCGTTGAGGTGGTCGTCGTCCGAGATTCTGTTGATGAGGTCGACGACGTTTAGTTCTAGTTCTAACGAGTTGCTCTAAGTTGAAGGATATGGTTATCATCATATCAAATAAATACTTTGCTTTGCAATACTACAGGTCTTTTTCTTGTGTTTATTTTATCTCATATTCATTTTACTAGTTTGGTGAAAGATATGGATTAATTTTTGCTACTCTGTATTGGTTTTCCTTCAGTTCGTCGTCTAATAGGGTTGTCTGTTTCTTTGGAGATTACTATCTCTATTTTACTTCCTTCATGCCTTTGCTCAAATGATTAGATACACTTTTATTAATCTTAAGTTGATTCAATTGAGTCATATGTCTGACGTAATTGTTGTAGTGTTTATGTGGTTAGTTTTCGTCACAGTAATAGTGAACTTTTAATTCCGTAGTTGCACATATAGAAATCAGTGATTGAAAGATTTGGAGACATAGAGTGATTTTATAGTTTTAAGCCTTTGGTTCTATGTGATTATTTAATAGCTTCGATGAGCCATTAGTTCGTACATTATGATCCACTCATTTAATTATCTATAATCTATGGCCCTCACTTAATTAATCTTGTATAAATCCTTAGAATTCGAGGTGTGTCATTTAGTAAATTCCATGGCCCTCGCAAAGTTGCTAATGCGTAGTTGCTTTAGGCGCGCTTTTAATAATTCTACCTTCCTAAATACGGGTGCACATTTATGTGACCCAAATCCAAATCTCAACGAATTCGAAATGTGTCAAAAACCGCGGGTGCATTTATGTGACGTGGTTCGAGACGCGTTTTCACGACGTTGCAATTCTCTTTAAAAATAATAATAAAAGAGGTTTAAATTTAAAAAGCACATAAGTGAAAACATGTATTAAAATAAGATTTTTAGCCAATTATAATAATTTAAGCGACCGTGCTAGAACCACGGGATCCGGGGGTGCCTAACACCTTCCCTCGGGTCAACAGAATTCCTTATTCAGAATTTCTGGTTCGCAGACTCCAACTGGGAAGTCGAAATTTTCCTCGATTTGGAATTCAAGTTAAACCGGTGACTTGGGACACCAAAAGCCAATCTTATCCCAAGTGGCGACTCTAAAAATCAAATAAATAATCTCATTTCGAATAATGTCACTTTAAATGGAAAAACTCCCTTATACATTTATCCTTCGGGGTAGGTGTGTAAAAAGGAGGTGTGACAGCTCTGGCGACTCTGCTGGGGACACGAGCCCAGAATTTCGATTCAGGGTTCAAGAATTCGAGCTTAGTATAATTGTTATATTTGGCTTTATCTGATTTTTCTACATGTTCCATGCTATATGTGCTAAATGCTTTACCGCTTTGATATTATCTGAACTGTATATATAAACTGTGCCGAAACCCTTCTCTTCTCACCTCCGGGGATATGCTTACTGGTTGAGACTCCCTATTCTGTTAGTGTCATACCTTGAAATAAGAAAGAGGCCGGACAAGTTACTAAGCCGGACGATCCTGCGGGTCCCCGGTACATAGCCCCCTCCTCGACTCGAGTTGTCCGCTCGGGTACACAGTCTAGAACCTATACCCAGGTTTTGAACTTAGAATAACTCGACTCCATGCCGGATCCCTAGTAGGAACGTTTATGTGCATCACGTGCATTTTGACTTAGGGGACTCAACACAGGGGTTGGGTCCGTCTAGGACAGGTGTACCTGGAATAATGGACCATCATGATGCATCCTATTTGTGCATTTATCTGTTTTGGACTTGCATGCTGACCGGCTTTGAATATCTGGGCAATATTGAAAAAAAAGAGAAAAAGAGAAAATAGCAGTGTGGAGAGTTAATTACCTATATTAGAAAAATCAATGTTCAAGTAGTGCCGAAATGCTGCCGGATTTTTGAAAAATGAAAAATGGAAAAGAAGAAAAATAATTTGCAAGAAAAAACAAAGAAAAACGTAGAAAGAAAAATGTGGTTTCAAAATAGTTTGATTTTGGCAAAATCTGAGCGAACTACGCGGGTCTGATTCTCACCGGATGTGGGATACGTAGGCAAACCTCATCGTTCCGACCCCAATTTTCAAAAAATCCAAAAATATTTTCTTTCTTCAGAAATTTTCCTTAGATAATTTTAAAAAAAAAAACAAAAAAACAAAAAAACAAACAAACCAAAAAAAAATAAGTTTTTAAAACTAAAAACGGTTTCCTTCTTTCTAATGTCTTTCATAAAAATCAAAAATCCAAAAAAAAAATACAGGTTTCCTTCATTTTGAAGTATTTTTCCAAAAATCCAAAAAAAAATAGAACATAAATCCAAAAATACTCTTTTCTTCTTATAGAATTTTTTTTTTTTAAATATCAATAAAAATTTCGAAAAATTGAAGTCCAAAAATATTTTTGCTTTTCCTTAGAAGTACTTTTGTAAATAAATAAAAGCTCAGAAATTCAAAACATTTTTCTTAAAAAAGTCCCTCTTTCAAAAATTAAGAGGTTACATCCAAAATCCAAAAATATTTTCTTTTTCTCCTTAAAAAAGAAAAAACAAATGAAAAACTCAAACAAAAATATTTTCTTTTTACTTTTAAAATTCCAAAGTTCAAATCAAAAAAAATGAATTTTCAAAGTCTTTCTTTCAAAATAAAATCACAATCAAAATTCAAAAAAAAATTCCTTTTCTTCTTTTAAAGCATTTTTTTTAAAAAATTCCAAAAAAAATCAAAAAAATCAAATGTTTTTCTTTTGCCTTAAAGATCCATGGTCTGAGTTTTATAAAAAAAAAAAAAAGAGAGTTAGTATACTAAATTCCCAATCTGCCCCCGAACTACGCTGGTTTGATTCTCACCGGAGTGAGTATGTAGGCAACCCTTATCGGGTCCAACCACCCTTTTGCAAAATAGCCAAAAATACCAATTTTAATTTTTTTGTCAAAATAAGTTCGGGTGATGTCATTCTTGTTTTAAAATAAGCCGAATGTCCCCAAAAGGGCGCCGGAAGGCTGTTTTTGCAAGAACAGCCACCTTGAGTCATTTTTAAAAAGGGTTTGTGGACACAGCCTTAAAATCTTCCTCCCAGAAGTGCTGAAAGGCCATATCTGCAAAACCGAGTCCTTTGTTTTCTTAAATAAAAGTTTGAAAAATAGCCACTTTTTCCTTTTAGGTCAAAATAAATCATTAAAATACTCCTTAGATGTCTTTTTCATAAACAATAAATATAAAAAAAATACAAATTTTGAAAATTGAGTCCGAAAAATATTTTTGCTCAAAATCAAAACATTTTTCATAAAAGTCCTCTTCCGAATTAAGAGGCAACTTTCAAATCCAAAAAAAAAAAATATTTTTCTTTCGTGTTTAGAAAAATAATGAAAATTCAAACAAATATATATTTCTTTTTACTTCTAAAATTCCCAAAGTTTCAATAAAACGAAAAAGGTAGAAGTCTTTCTTTCAAAAATTATAGAAAAATCAAATCAAATATTTCCCTTTCCTCTAAGCATTTCTTTCAAAATTCAAAAAAAGAGTTAATTTTTTACCTTATTTTGCAAGAACTACGCTTGGTCTGATTCATGCGGGGTCATGATACGTAGGCAATTCATAGGATTCGACTGTAACCCTAAGAAAAAAGAAAAAAAAAGAAGAAAAAAGAGAAGAAAGTACGAAGGAAGAATAAAAGAAAAAAAAGAGAGGAAAAGAAACGCAAAAAGAGAAAATAAGGAATCGAGGAGAAAGACCATGGCAAAAGAAAAACAGAGGAATGGAAAAATGAAGAAGAAAAATAGAAAGAGAAAAAAAAAGCAAGAAAATCAGATAGTAGAAATCAAAAGAAGGAAAAAATAGAAAAAGAAAAGCCGGGATGACGCATGCAACCAGTGCAACATGTAGACATCCGTTTATGACTGTGTAGGTGCATCACACCCCAATGTGCGATTACCTATCTGTTACTTGTCTCAACTAACCGTGTGTTGCTGTCAATTCCAGCCTAGCTTTTAGAAACGGTGGTTGGTTGTGGTAAGCTGGCACCGCATCAATACTTTACAGATGAAAGGAAGTGTGGAAATGTTCTACAGAAATGAATTTGCCCGCAGTCCCCATTTCTGAGGACAGCCCCATCTCGGGGATCCCTGCATCGAGTCTGTCACGCGGAAGAGAAACGGGCTACTACGTCTTCGACTCATGGAGATGTGGGACGCCTGGACCAATGGAAGAGAGCCTCCAAGCGCCATCCCTGGATTTCCTGAACTATTCCCTAGATCCGAGGGTACCTCCAATATCCCCATCAGCCACCCTCATACTCCTTTGGGACAACCTACCATGACCGCTCACTTCGTCGGAACACCTTCTGAGGTCCGCCCCAGGTGTTCCCCAGCAGGAGCAGCTTCTAACATCTTCACTGCTCCACGTGCCCTGCTACAACACAACTTCACTCAAGGCCTGCCTTTAATCTCACTTTCACTTTCCAAAAACCCTGTCTTTCCAGTGGACCCTCCTTAATATCCACATATAATTACTCTCAGCCCCACCATTTGAGCTTACACGGGGCAGGATAAAACTCCCAAAGCTCCTGAACAAGATGAGATGGCGAAAAGAAGGATGAGCCTTGAGCAAAGCTTGAAGAATATGCAAGGCTTAAGCGGGCCAGAAAAGTGTTTCTTATACTGATTTGTGCATGTTCCCTCATGTGCACCTGCCCATGGGATTTAAAACGCCAAAGTTCGAAAAGTATGACGGGCATGGCGATCCTATTGCCCACCTCAAAAGATATTGCAACCAGCTGCGCGGGCCCGGCGGAAAAGAAGAGTTGTTGATGGCTTATTTCGAAGAAAGCTTAGTAGGCATTGCCTCAGAATGGTATATGGACCGATGTTCACGATGGCACATTTGGGATGATCTAGCCAGAGACTTTGTAAGGCAATTTCAGTACAACATTGACATCGCACCAGACAGGAACTCTTTGGCCAATTTGAAGAAGAAACCCTCAAAAGTTTCAGGAGAATTGCTTATAAGTGGCGCGAACAGGCATCGAGGTGAAACCCCCCATGGATGAAGTAGAAATGGTCACCGACTTCCTTCAGGCCCAGGAAGCAGATTACTTTCAGAATATGATGTCGGCCATGGGAAAGCCTTTTGCAGAGGCAATTAAAATTGGCGAAATGGTAGAGAATGGTTTGAAAACGGGTTAGGATTTTGGAGTCAATCGGCCATAAGAGCAACCTCCAAGCCATCCAAGGCGGGTCCTGAGGAATGGCCAAGGGTGAAATGAAAGAAGAAACAGTTATGGTAGCATCAGGAGGAATAAGATATCGGGCTCCGAGACCTGTGTTCCTGAAAGAACCCTCAACGCTACTATCCTCATCCTGATATGGCTTATGCTCCCCACCTTATGCGGTCATG
>NW_017671710.1:14154-45485 GCF_001879085.1 Nicotiana attenuata | reverse complement strand
ATACAGAGACTCGGACCCAACTAGTTTGGGTACCTTTTTAAAGTAAAATACTCTAATTTTCTTTGATTTTGTTTTCTTTTTCTTTCCAAATTAAAGCTTAAAAATCTAAATTAATTCTAAAACTAAATTAACCTACCCAATCTATTTAATAATTGATAAAATCAATTAAATACCAAATTTAAAAGAAATCTAACCAAAATCAAAGTTACAAATTAAACAAAGCAAAAATAACTCATTTTTTGTGATTTTATATATATTTGTGAAATCCTAATTACTAATTAATAAGATAAAATCCTAAATGCAAATGCAATGCGAATTTTTGTACTATTTTCTATGAATCATGTCAACTAAAATGCTCACAGTAAAAATGCAAATAAACACGAAAATTGTGCAATTAATTCTTACAAATTAAATAATTAAAAGAAAAAAAATCATAAATTAAAGAAATCTGTAGGAGTAATTCGTGCAAGGCAAAAATCACATGCTCACACTCACTAGTCAAACTGTGAGCTAAAGGTTAAAAGATATTTGTTAATTTTGGGCCTCTCAAGCTAGGTAGCACATTTGAACTGAGAGGATTTCCTCTTGTTCAGGTGTGGACTTGAGTTTGAGGGTCCGGATTCCTTAATTGATAGTTTACTGATATTGTTAATAAATTAATTAGGCCCTTTAGAGATAAAGCTAAATAGAAAATCATAGTTTCTTTTCGGATGGCCTTTAAATAAAAATGAGACGAGCCTCGCCGCACAAAACATATAAATTGCGGGGCCCTCATTAAATGCCTTATTAAAAATATTTTAGAAGTTCGGGACATGCCATTTAGCGAATTTTCATGGCCTCCTGCAAAGTTAATAAGATGCTAGCCACTTTAAGCACGACATTTAATAATATTACCTTCTTAAATACGGGTGCACATTTATGTGACCCAAATCCAAATCTCAACGAAGTCGAAATGTGTCAAAAACCGCGGGTGCATTTATGTGACGTGGTTCGAGACACGTTTTCACGACGTTGCAATTCTCTTTAAAAATCATAATAAAAGCGGTTTAAATTTAAAAAGCACATAAGTTAAAACATGTGTTAAAATCAGATTTTTAGCCAATTATAATAATTTAAGAGACCGTGCTAGAACCACGGGATCCGGGGGTGCCTAACACCTTCCCACGGGTCAACAGAATTCCTTATTCAGAATTTTTGGTTCGCAGACTCCAATTGGGAAGTCGAAATTTTCCTCGATTTGGGATTTAAATTAAATCGGTGACTTGGGACACCAAAAGCCCGTCCTATCCCAAGTGGCGACTCTAAACAATAAATAAGTAATCCCATTTCGAATAATGTCACTTTAAATGGAAAAACTCCCTTATACATTATCCTTCGGGGTAGGTGTGTAAAAAAGGAGGTGTGACAGCTCTGGCGACTCTGCTGGGGACACGAACCCAGAATTTCGATTCAGGGTTCAAGAATTCAAGCTTAGTATAATTGTTATATTTGGCTTTATCTGATTTTTCTACATGTTCCATGCTATATGTGCTAAATGCTTTACCGCTTTGATATTATCTGAACTGTATATATAAACTGTGCCGAAACCCTTCTCTTCTCACCTCCGGGGATGTGCTTACTGGTTGAGACTCCCTATTCTATTAGTGTCATACCTTGAAATAAGAAAGAGGCCAGACAAGTTACTAAGCCGGACGATCCCGCGGGTCCCCGGTACGTAGCCCCCTCCTCGACTCGAGTTGTCCGCTCGGGTACACAGTCTAGAACCTATACCCAGGTTTTTAACTTAGAATAACTCGACTCCATGTCGGATCCCTAGTAGGAACGTTTATGTGCATCACGTGCATTTTGACTTAGGGGACTCAACACAGGGGTTGGGTCCGTCTAGGACAGGTGTACCTGGAATAATGGACCATCCTGATGCATCTTATTTGTGCATTTATCTATTTTGGACTCGCATGCTGACCGGCTTTGAATATCTGGGCAATATTGAAAAAAAGAGAAAAAGAGAAAATAGCAGTGTGGAGAGTTAATTACCTATATTAGAAAAATCAATGTTCAAGTAGTGCCGAAATGCTGCCGGATTTTTGAAAAATGAAAAATGGAAAAGAGAAAAATATTTGCAAGAAAAAACAAGAAAAACGTAGAAAGAAAAATGTGGTTTCAAAATAGTTTGATTTTGGCAAATCTGAGCGAACTACGCGGGTCTGATTCTCACCGGATGTGGGATACGTAGGCAAACCTCATCGTTTCCGACCCCAATTTTCAAAAAATCCAAAAATATTTTCTTTCTTCAGAAATCTTTCCTTAGATAATTTTAAAAAAAAAAACAAAAAAAACAAAAAAAAACAAACAAACCAAAAAAAAAATAAGTTTTTAAAACTAAAAAACGGTTTCCTTCTTTCTAATGTCTTTCATAAAAATCAAAATCCAAAAAAAAATACAGGTTTCCTTCATTTTGAAGTATTTTTCCAAAAATCCAAAAAAAAAATCAGAAACATAAATCCAAAAATACTCTTTTCTTCTTTAGAATTTTTTTTTTTAAATATCAATAAAAATTTCGAAAAATTGAAGTCCAAAAATATTTTTGCTTTTCCTTAGAAGTACTTTTGTAAATAAATAAAAGCTCAGAAATTCAAAACATTTTTCTTAAAGAAGTCCCTCTTTCAAAAATTAAGAGGTTACATCCAAAATCCAAAAATATTTTCTTTTTCTCCTTAGAAAAAGAGAAAACAAAATGAAAAACTCAAACAAAAAATATTTTCTTTTTACTTTTAAAATTCCCAAAGTTCAAATCAAAAAAAAAATGAATTTTCAGAAGTCTTTCTTTCAAAAATAAAATCACAATCAAAAATTCAAAAAAAAATTCCTTTTCTTCTTTTAAAGCATTTTTTTTAAAAAATTCCAAAAAAAATCAAAAAAATCAAATGTTTTTCTTTTGCCTTAAAGATCCATGGTCTGAGTTTTATAAAAAAAAAAAAAAGAGAGTTAGTATACTAAATTCCCAATCTGCCCGAACTACGCTGGTTTGATTCTCACCGGACGTGAGATATGTAGGCAACCCTTATCGGGTCCAACCACCCTTTTGCAAAATAGCCAAAAATACCAAATTTTAATTTTTTGTCAAATAAGTCGGGTGATGTCATTCTTGTTTTAAAATAAGCCGAATGTCCCCAAAAGGGCGCCGGAAGGCTGTTTTTGCAAGAACAGCCACCTTGAGTCATTTTTAAAAGGGTTTGTGGACACAGCCTTAAAATCTTCCTCCCAGAAGTGCTGAAAGGCCATATCTGCAAAACCGAGTCTTTGTTTTCTTAAATAAAAGTTTTGAAAAATAGCCACTTTTTCCTTTTAGGTCAAAATAAATCATTAAAATACTCCTTAGATGTCTTCTTTCATAAACAATAAATATAAAAAAAAATACAAATTTTGAAAATTGAGTCCGAAAAATATTTTTGCTCAAAAATCCAAAACATTTTCATAAAAGTCCCTCTTCCGAAAATTAAGAGGCAACTTTCAAAATCCAAAAAAAAAAATATTTTTCTTTCGTGTTTAGAAAATAAATGAAAATTCAAACAAATATATATTTCTTTTTACTTCTAAAATTCCCAAAGTTTCAATAAAACGAAAAAGGTAGAAGTCTTTCTTTCAAAAATTAATAGAAAAATCAAAATCAAAATATTTCCCTTTTTCCTTCTAAAGCATTTCTTTCAAAAATTCAAAAAAAAGAGTTAATTTATTTACCTTATTTTGCAAGAACTACGCTTGGTCTGATTCATGCGGGGTCATGATACGTAGGCAATCTTCATAGGATTCGACTGTAACCCTAAGAAAAAAGAAAAAAAAGAGAGAAAAAAGAGAAGGAAAGTACGAAGGAAGGAATAAAAGAAAAACAAGAGAGGAAAAGAAACGCAAAAAGAGAAAATAAGGAATCGAGAGAAAGACCATGGCAAAAGGAAAAACAGAGGGAATGGAAAAATGAGAGAAAAATAGAAAGAGAAAAAAAAGCAAGAAAATCAGATAGTAGAAATCAAAAGAAGGAAAAAATAGAAAAAGAAAAGCCGGGATGACGCATGCAACCAGTGCAAACATGTAGACATCCGTTTGACTGTGTAGGTGCATCACACCCCAATGTGCGATTACCTATCTGTTACTTGTCTCAAACTAACCGTGTGTTGCTGTCAATTCCAGCCTAGCTTTTAGAAACGGTGGTTGGTTGTGGTAAGCTGGCACCGCATCAATACTTTACCAGATCGAAAGGAAGTGTGGAAATGTCTACAGAAATGAATTTGCCCGCAGTCCCCATTTCTGAGGACAGCCCCATCTCGGGGATCCCTGCATCTGAGTCTGTCACAGCGGAAGAGAACCGGCTACTACGTCTTCGACTCATGGAGATGTGGGACGCCTGGACCAATGGAAGAGAACCTCCAAGCGCCCATCCCTGGATTTCCTGAACTATTCCCTAGATCCGAGGGTACCTCCAATATCCTCATCAGCCACTCTCATACTCCTTTGGGACAACCTACCATGACCGCTCACTTCGTCGGAACACCTTCTGAGGTCCGCCCCCAGGTGTTCCCAGCAGGAGCAGCTTCTAACATCTTCACTGCTCCACCGTGCCCTGCTACAACACAACCTTCACTGCCAAGGCCTGCCTTTAATCCTTCAGCTTTCACTTTCCAAAACCCTGTCTTTCCAGTGGACCCTCCTTAATATCCCACATATAATTACTCTCAGCCACCACCATTTGAGCTTACATCGGGGCAGGATAAAACTCCCAAAGCTCCTGAACAAGATGAGATGGCGAAAAGAAGGATGAGCCTTGAGCAAAGCTTGAAGAATATGCAAGGCTTAAGCGGGCAGAAAAGTGTTTCTTATACTGATTTGTGCATGTTCCCTCATGTGCACCTGCCCATGGGATTTAAAACGCCAAAGTTCGAAAAGTATGACGGGCATGGCGATCCTATTGCCCACCTCAAAAGATATTGCAACCAGCTGCGCGGGGCCGGCGGAAAAGAAGAGTTGTTGATGGCTTATTTCGGAGAAAGCTTAGTAGGCATTGCCTCAGAATGGTATATGGACCAGGATGTCTCACGATGGCACATTTGGGATGATCTAGCCAGAGACTTTGTAAGGCAATTTCAGTACAACATTGACATCGCACCAGACAGGAACTCTTTGGCCAATTTGAATAAGAAACCCTCGGAAAGTTTCAGAGAATATGCTATTAAGTGGCGCGAACAGGCATCGAGGGTGAAACCCCCCATGGATGAAGTAGAAATGGTCACCGACTTCCTTCAGGCCCAGGAAGCAGATTACTTTCAGAATATGATGTCGGCCGTGGGCAAGCCTTTTGCAGAGGCAATTAAAATTGGCGAAATGGTAGAGAATGGTTTGAAAACGGGTAGGATTTGGAGTCAATCGGCCATAAGAGCAACCTCCCAAGCCATCCAAGGCGGGTCTGGAGGAATGGCCAAGGGTGAAATGAAAGAAGAAACAGTTATGGTAGCATCAGGAGGAATAAGATATCGGGCTCCGAGACCTGTGTTCTCTGAAAGAACCCCTCAACGCTACTATCCTCATCCTGATATGGCCTATGCTCCCCCACCTTATGCGGTCATGAATGCTCAACCTTTCGCCCGATCGCAACCACAAGCCAACAGAAATCAACCTCCATTCCAAAGAAATCAGCCTCCTCACCAAAACCACTATAATCCCCGGCCTCCACAAGATAACTTCCACCCTTGGGAACCACCTGGGAGACCAAACTTTACCCCAATCGGTGAATCTTACTCCAGTCTATTCCCGAAACTTGTCCAAATGGGTCTACTGCAGCCGGTTCCTCAGAACAGACAAAACCCAGCATCGCCTGCCTACAGAGCTGGCCATCATACAAATGACTGTTGGACTCTAAAACAAGCGGTTGAGAACTTAATAGAGCAAGGGAAAATTGTGTTGAGGGATGAGGATGTCCCAAATGTGACCAATAATCCGCTGCCCGCTCACAACAACGGGCCAGTAATCGGGATGATCTGTGAGGACAGAGAATTCAACCCAGCCTTAAAAGCTATAATTGCTATCGCCGATGCAGAAAGAAAGCCCGAGGTGGCCCCGAAGCAAGAGAAAGGGGAAAAGAAGAGCAAAATCACCAAGTCAGAACCAGAAAAGAAAGCTGATTTGAAGAAAGGAACACAAATGTACATACCCAAGCAAGCCTATGTGGTACGGGGGACAATTAAACCATCTCGGCTGAATGAGCCAGTGGTTATTAGACGCGTACCACAGAAGCCTATGACGAACCCTGTTGCGGTACCATGGAATTATCATCAGACGGTGGTTACGTACAAGGGTAAAGAGATCTTGGGAGAGCTGTTCGAAAACCCCCCTGTTGAGAAATATTCAAATGTAGAGGAGATAAACAATGCCACCAGAAGGCGTTTCCCGCCTAAGAAGCCTGTGAGTGCTGAGGAAGCAGAAGTGTTCTTCCAAAAATGCAAATGGCTAATTATGAGGTGGTACATTTGTATGAAACTTTTGTCAAGCCTGAATACGGTAAAGAGGAAGATGATGAGGTTTTCATGGCTGAAGAAAGTGAGGAAATACGTGGGGCAATGAGGAAAATGCTCTACGAAACCCACATGGTCCAGCCGGGAGAAGATACTAGCGCCGCTGAGGTGCTCTACATGGGACCAGATGCTAAACTCCAGAACTGGAAGGCTACGCCATTCCTGATCAGGCGGGAGTCCCAGTAAACTAGCCCTGCCACTTTTTCTGCATCCCGAGTTATTTCAGGGTGTAACTCGGATGTTTCCTGTAGTTTTCTTGTCTTTAAATTCCCGAATGTGAACACTGTTCCAAAAAAAAAAATGAAATCAAAACTTCTTCGTTCATTTTTCTTTCTGATTTTGCTATTTTTCTCCTTCATTTTCTTCTCTTTAGTTCTAAAATGCAACTTTAAATAACATGATGCGGACTTCATGTCTAGACCCCAAAATGCTGTCACATTTCGAAATCATGAATCAAGAGTCGAAATGCAAAGAAGGTGACTTTGAGGAAATAAAACAAAGAATTGGAACAATTGAAGGAAAATTGGTTCGCGGTTTGGAAAGGTCCATACATCACAACAAAAGAGTGTGCTATACTCAGGGAACATCCGGGCAGTTGTACCAACAAAGAATGGCCCATGCTTACAACAAGAAAGTGCGGCCCGGAAATCTTGAAATAGGACAACTGGTGTTAAGACGCATTCTTCCTCATCACCAGGAAGCAAAAGGAAAACTTGCTCTTAATTGGAAGGGAACACACATCATCCGAAATACCGCCAAGAGGAGCAGTGTATCTGGGAGACATTGAAGGAGATGATCCCGAAGCAGCAGCCAATACAGATGCAATAAAAAGGTACTATGTCTAGGCCTCCTGCGATGATGACTTTTGTGCAATTGAGATGACGAAGGCTTTCCTTCTCGCTACCCAAACACTATCAACCCTTCGTAAACCCTTTGAGCCGGTTACGCTTCTTTGGTCACCCTCTTTGGAATCCGGAAGTACCAGCAGAAAAAGAAAAGAAAAGGAAAAAAAAAGGAAAAGAAAAAAAATAGGTAAAAAAAAACGAAAAAATATATGAAAAAAAAAGAGAAAAGAAAAAGAAAATATGATGAAAAGAAAAAGAAAAAGAAAACAAAAACAAAAACAACCAAAAAACAAGTGTTTTTGCCTGAACTACGTTTGACTTGATCCCGAAAGGGTACGTAGGCAGCCTCTCTCTGGGGTTCAGTCACACCAAAATAAAAATCCCAATTTCCCCGAAAATGAAACTGGGGCAGATGATATAATGGTTCGGCCATGAATCCGCCGAAATGGTTCCAAAGTTGTAGTTCCGCGCAAAATCCTTTTTACCCCAAAACCTTGTCCAAGTCTTTCCGATCAATTGGCAAAGGCAGGGAAATGGAAAATGTTATTATTAGAATCTGACACAATGCAAATTGAGAGAAATAAAGAGAGAGAGTCTTATCGGTGAAAACCTTCGGGCACCATAAGGCGATCGTGAGTAGAGAAGCTGAAAATGAGAGAGTCCGCTTAGTGAAAACTCGTAAAGAGCACTATCGGGCGACAGTGAGAAAAGAAATGAGAGAGGTCGATTGGCGAAAACCCGCAAAGGGCGCTGTCGGCTGAAAAGAAGACATCTCACTATTACAAGAGTCCTGGCAAAGCTCCCTGGTTTTGAAGTACGGATCAATGGGTTCACAAGAAGCCAGAAAGTTTGGGTCGGGCGTCCAGTCCAAGAAGCATGTCATGATCATTTGAAGCCAGCATGCACACCCCAGATAAGTCCTTCTTTTCCCCGAAAGGGATGCTTCTCTTTAAACTCATCTGATTGCCTTTCTGCATACTTCTCTTTGAATCCCTTTCGGTTTTACTCTGATTCCATAACTAGTATAAAGAAAAGGTGGCAGGACCGGTTTTACAGGGCTCCGCCTGGTCAGAGTCGAAGAAATACCCAGCCTCAGCGAGTGCGTCAGGACAATCTCGACTGACCATAGTGATTGATGCTTTCGAAGCAAGAACATTGGAAAAAGAAAGGAAGTCAAAGGCAAAGGTCTCAAAGGCAGAATAAAGTGAAAAGGCTAGAGCCCACACGGGTGAGTCGTAATGAAATCCTAAAAGCTGAACCCGATCGGTTTGAAAAGAGATCTACCCTCAAGGCAAACAAGCAGCAAAGTTCTCAACGGAAATGGGGCCGGGATCAAGCAACTGAGATGACCGAGGCCACAAAACCAACCACCGTTTCCAACTAACAAATTGTTCTTTGTTGAAAACAGGTCTAATTCAAAAAAACCGTGCAAGAAGCAGGTGCAGTCCAAAAGGAAATGAAATGCGCAAGCGCTGAAACAGCTTTGCAGCAGGAAAACGACCAAAAAGGAAGTTTCCCCAAAATTCTCTCATGCGTTTTGCTAAATAAAAGGAAAATAAAAAGAAGAAGAAAAGGAAAAGAAGAAAAGAAATAAAAATGAAAACCCCAAAAGAAAAACAAATCATAGTAGCATAGGAGCTTTTTCTGTGCAAATCCCGGCCAAAAATCCGAGGATCTCCCGGCAAAAAAACCGAGAAGCCTTTTCTTTCCAAATCCCGGCCAAAATACCGAGGATCTCCCGGCCAAAAAAAACCGTGGAGCGTTTTCTTTCCAAATCCCGGCCAAAAAATCGAGGATCTCCCGGCCAAAAAACCGTGGAGCGTTTTCTTTCCAAATCCCGGCCAAAAAATCGAGGATCTCCCGGCCCAAAAACCGTGGAGCTTTTTCTTTCCAAATCCCGGTCAAAAAACCGAGGATCTCCCGGCCAAAAAACCGTGGAGCCTTTTCTTTCCAAATCCCGGCCAAAAAACCGAGGATCTCCCGGCCAAAAAAACGGAGGAGCTTTTTCTTTCCAAATCCCGGCCAAAAAACCGAGGATCTCCCGGCCAAAAAACTGAGGAGCCTTTTCTTTCCAAATCCCGGCCAAAAAACCGAGGAGCTTTTTCTTTCAAAATCCCGGCCAAAAACCGATGATCTCCCGGCCAAAAAACCGAGGAGCCTTTTCTTTCCAAATCCCGGCCAAAAAACCGAGGATCTCCCGGCCAAAAAACCGAGGAGCCGTTTCTTTCCAAATCCCGGCCAAAAAATCGAGGATCTCCCGGCCAAAAAACCGAGGAGCTTTTTCTTTCCAAATCCCGGCCAAAAACCGAGGATCTCCCAACACAATCCTGATTTGATCGCTTAGATATGTGTCACAACTAACTCACGAAATTTTTCTAGTGAAAACTGGGGCAGAAAAATTTTGTTCGTTTGTTTGTTTTGGTGTCTTAAGCAGGTCTAACACCGAGGAACAGGGGTGCGAGACGACCGATGGAATGAGTCTCAATCCAGAATAAAGAAAAGAAGAAAAGAACAAAAAGAAATGAATTCAAAATGTTGAAGCAAACAAGGGTGCAGATTGCTCAAAATCTGATTGTAGTCACAAGCTCCGCCGACCCCATTTTGACCCAATGCTGCAGAAGCAAACAACACCTACAGCTAACGAGCATCAAGATTCAGATCGGAGTCTGCAGCAAGACCTAGCCAAGACTCAAGATCAAACTTCAAGAGATTTATAGATAGGAATCTTGTAACTCGTAGCTGATAGGCTTAGTTAGTCTTTTTAATTTTGATTTTGATGTAATAAACGGGACCGCAGATCGGAACCTCGACGGCACCTCGCTCGGCTCTCAACCTCGGTACCCCATCACTTCATTCACTTCTGAACTACACGTGGCCTGATTCCTTTATAGCCAAGGATATGTAGGCAGCTCAGATACCAGGGTTCGATCACATTCTCCTTCCTCTATTGGTCTCCTTAAATAAGGGTCGGGTCAAAAACCTGTCTAGTCATTCTTTGTCTGAAAACTCTTCGAGTTTCCAGTCAAAGAGGAGCAGCTGTTGATATGTGATTTTTGACCCTCCCCGAAATTTTACCCATTTTAGCATGTAAATATTTAGTTTAGGCCTAATATCGTCATTTCAACTAATTTTTACTATTTTACTTTATTTTATTACAAGAAAATGAAAAATTACAAAAAATAGGTTTATTAATATTTTATAGTCATTTTTAATCTTAAAAAAAAATAATACAAAATAGTACCCTATCTTTATTTTTATAATCTTGAAAACACAAAAAAAAAATAGTTTTATGTTTTATAGTTTAGTTCAATTAATTAAAATTAGTTTTATATTTTTATATTATAATTGTACATAATTTTAGAAGAAAGAATTAGTTTTAGGTTGGTTTATCCCGTTTTTATAAATCTTATAGTCAATTTTTTAGTTTTTGGCCCAAAATCCCTAACCCATAGTTCCTAGGCCCATACCCCTAACCTAATCCCTACCCTATATAATACTACCTACCCCACAAACACAAGGGAGACAAAAAAAAAAAAGAAGCCTAGAAAAAGCTGAAAAAGAGGGCACCAAAGATCCACGATTCTGCTTCTTCTTCAACCAATAGAAACGACCCCCACCCCAAACGCATACAACAACCATAGCCAAAACATAATAAAACCATGGAACAAATCTGAAATATAGAGCATTCTAACCCAAGAGAGAGATCAGCCATGCCGAGCTAAGAGAACCAGTCTCACACCCCACTCCTGAACTCGCCGGAACATGCATACCCAGTAGAGAACACGGACAAAACTTGGACAGAAGTTAAAAATGGAGTTTGTCGGAGGTTGAGGTGTTCGAGCTTTCCGGTTGATATTTATGGTCCGCATTGCTGTTCGAGATCTTCTATTTTTCATTGTTCATCTCTGAAATTTCGGCAGTTTAAAAGGTCCGTTCCTTCATCACTTTAGTAATAATGTTTACAGTAGTCCAATTTGTTCTTCTATCATTGATGTCGTAGGATGATTGTTTAATTGATCTGCCCGTCAAGAATGTTCGTACATAAATAGTTAATTTTACTTTTTAGATGGTTGTAGTCCTCTTTGTATTTGTCGATTTTTTTTTTTTTTGGTTAAAATCTTTAATTTTATTCCCATAGCTGTTCGATTAGTTTGGGTGTTAGTGGTCTGCTCAACAAAGTTATTTTGAATGAGAACATTTCTTTTGGGTAAATATATGAGAGTTGTTCTGGTATATAAAATTGTTTATAGTATTAGGTACTAATATTCAGGCACATGATAGAGTTGAAGTGTTTTTTTTTTCTACCAAAAAATCAATTGTTAGAGTTGCCTTAAACTTCAAATGGCCAAATTCACGTTCTGATCCTCTTTTCTGTTATTTCATTGTTCAATTTTCTATCCTGTTACGCATGTTTAGATGTTTCCTCTATAAAAATGTATTTGATTTTGTTGGTGTGGTTGGTGCCTATTCTGGATAGCTCGGGTCGTGCGGCGGTCTCGGGTGCATTTTTTGTAACCCGATCATAATAACTTCGAATAATGAAATCTTTTGGAATAATTCGAGGTGTGTCGTGCCAAACAACATTCTCAATTGCATGGCCCGTTAATAATTAAGTGGTAGAATGTGGGCCTTCTAGTTAAGTAGCATGCTTGAGTTAAGAGGTTTGCCTCTTGTTCAAATGTGGACTTGAACTTGAGGCCCGAAGTCCTTAATCACTTTAATTAATAACAATCCATTTTGTTAACCAATTAGGGCCCTTTAGAGACATTCCGTACTAAAAACAATAGTTACTTTAGGATTGACCTTTAAATAAAAGTGGGACGAGCCTCGCCAAATAAAAATGCATAAATTGCGGAGCCCTCATTAAATGCTTTATTAAAAATATCTTAGAATTCGGGGCGTGCCGTTTAGTGAATTTCACGGCCTTCCGCGAAGATAACAAGACACTAGCCATTTTAGGCGCGCTTTTAATAATTTACCTTCTTAAATACGGGTGTGCATTTCATGCGACCCAAATCCAAATCCCAAAACGTTGAATAAGAGGTGTCGAGGATCCGGGTGCATTTCATGTGACGTGATCCAAAAACACGCTCTTAAACGGCGTTCACTTTCATAAAAACTAATTAAAAGCGGTTAAACAGATTTATAAAATTGCACTATAGGTTTGAATATATACAAAAATTAGATTCTAGCCATTTATAATAATTTAAGCGACCGTGCTAGAACCACGGGATCCGGAGGTGCCTAACACCTTCCCCCGGGTCAACAGAATTCCTTATTCAGAATTTCTGGTTCGCAGACTCCAATTGGGAAGTCGATATTTTCCTCGATTTGGGATTCAAATTAAACCGGTAACTTGGGACACCAAAAGCCAATCCTATCCCAAGTGGCGACTCTAAAAATAAATAAATAATCCCATTTCGAATAATGTCACTTTAAATGGAAAAACTCCCTTATACATTTATCCTTCGGGGTAGGTGTGTAAAAAAGGAGGTGTGACAGTTTTTTTTTTTTATGTGTTTTCAAGATTATAAAAATAAAGATAGGGTACTATTTTTGTAATTTTTTTTAAGATTAAAAATGACTATAAAATATTAATAAACCTATTTTTTTTTTGTAATTTTTTATTTTCTTGTAATAAAATAAAGTAAAATAGTAAAAATTAGTTGAAATGGCGATATTAGGCCTAAACTAAATATTTACATGCTAAAATGGGTAAAATTTCGGTGAGGGTCAAAAATCACATGTCAACAGTGACAAAACCATGCCTTAGGTTTACATATTCTATATGCGCATTAGAATCCATGTCTAAGACCAACACATTCAAGGCATGTCATGCATTAGATATCATGTTCCTAGGTTTACTGTTTCAGCATCTCATTTGACATTGTTTTATCACTTAGAAATCCTGCTTTTGGCTAAATAACAACATTAACATAAAACCGTTGCTCCTGCACATCCCGAAATCATGCTGTAGGAATTCTGCATATCCTGAAATCATTCTACATTTTTTATGTGCATGTTAGATACCCTGTTTTAGGATCTCGTTCACACTCGCTCAGTCATACCTAGTTAAACTACTGATGTATGAAAAACACATAAAACAGTCTCACGTTTGATTATCCTGTTTAAGTGAAAATGGTCATAATCCCTGTATATCTTTGCAACATTTAGAGCAGCATGCTTTAGGTAAAATAACTTCTAAACTGTTTTAATAATTCTGGTAATTGTTGTGCGTTATCCTACACCTAGGCAAGCCTTAGGTATGCAACCTCTATAAAACATAAAATTGTTCTTTGTGTTTACTGCTTAATGGTTAACAAGCTTAAAATCAGTAGTCAAGCCTGATTAGGACTTCCTCTCTGCGTTATGTAATAAATCTGACTCTGCTACCATGCTTAGGATCCGAATTTAGACCTTAATTATGTATGAGTCATGTTGTTTGCGTGTACTATATGTGGAGGTATATCTGAGCCTTTTATTTGTCTTCCATGCTCTCCTTTAGTTGAAGTTCTATCAGTTCATTATATGTGGCTTTAGTATTTTACCTTTAAACTTGAGGGTCTGCGTAGAACCCCCCTTTTATAGTATAGGAGTCCTAAATTCCTACGGGACTGATAGGAAGGGACGGGTAACAGCATGCAATAGGGGTTGAGACCAACCCTCGCTTTAATTACCTTCATGGGGTGGGAAAGGGTAGATATGGATATGATGACCGATGCCTTAATACCACGTGTAGCCCCTCTTTGAGGAGTGTCATACCGGGTATTGCATTGATGTGATCCATATTATAAACAAACCTAGGATACCCCCTTCACATTCACAAATATGCTTAGATTGTAATTCTTTTCAAAATCTAGCTTTTCATTAATTGTTTTTCAAACATCCTTGTATTTAAACTTATATCCCCTATTATTTGAGCCATACATGTTTATTTGCTAAATTTTGCAAATCTACAAAAGCTATCTGGCCGGGAACCACACTGGTGGATCCTAAGGGGTGCCTAATACCTTCCCCTTAGGATAATTTCAAGCCCTTACCCTGTCTCTGGTTACCAAACGTAGTTATCAATGAACCTTCCAGGTGCCCTAACACACCTTAAATCGTTAGGTGGCGACTCTTCAAAATGCAAACCCCTATACTCCACTCGTGCCAAACAAAATACTATAGCAACGCTTGATGAGTGGTTGCGCCCTTCCTATATCATTACCCCCTAAATTCGGAAAGACTTATTTGCGGTAAAACTAGTCGATCAGCGGTGCAGTCGACGGTTCTGTGCCTTCCTCCTTGAGTTGTCTGCTCTAGGGTACCAGTCTAAAACCCCATAGAAACCTTACTCTGTTATTGTTGTTGCATGCATCATGGTCAAACCTAGCCTGGTCAGTTATGTTGTCCACATAATGATCCTTTAAGATAAGCCTTATCCAAAGTCCATCGGGGTTTCCATAATCCCAACGGACGCAACCATGTTCTGTGCATTAATTTGGAAAACTAAATGCCGATATGTTGATAATAAATGTATAAATAGTCGAGTTTGGTGGGGGTAAGGTCTAAACCTTTTGTTTTGCAGAAATGAGGCACGAGGTCCCCAGCTTCCGAATGGTTAACATACCCCCACTCTTGCTAGACTGGTGGAGGAATCTTCCATCGGATGATCAAATCAATGAATGGAAAGAAAGGGCCGTCAAGACTAGCGAAAAGCTAGGTTATCTGGAATACAGCCTATTAGAATTGGAAGGAAAAGTGAGGAAAAGAGTCAACGACTGCCAGAGCGCTCAGGGAAACGAAGAAAAACATCCGGCGAAGGCGTTCTTACTAATGAGCCTATGCGAGCTGGAGGATTTGATCAAAGAGAACATTCAACCTGAGGAAGGTCCTTCTGGGACCAAATAGGCTAGATTTATTCTTGCTTTTTCTTAAGATGTAATATGGCCAAGTGCCAATAGTAACTCATTTTTATCGTTATTTCAGTATCATTTTGGGATTCGTCTGTTCTTACATTATGAAATGAAGAATTTATTGGCATTAAAAGTTCTCTAAGTCTATTTGTCGCTAGGCCTACCTCAGGCACAAAGAGGTTCCCAAATTAAGAAACGCTTTATATTCCCGCACTATGTATTTAAATATTGCAATACTTTTTATAATCCTCACTGACTTGATTACCTTTTGTTTTCTTTTTTTATTCCACTCCCCAAAGGTTAGGTCGTGCACTCTGGCATCATCATCTTATATCACAAGATCCAGGGGCCCTCCGCCCACTCCTCCTCCTAGTCCCTCTAAAGGAAAGAACAAAGGCAAGAATAAAATGGAATATTTAAACAACATCAGGAAGGAGAACACAGCTGAACGGGTAGAGGCTACTGATGGCCAGGGTATTCGAGTTCCTAATGAGAATGTGTCACATCTTGAACAGAAACTGTTGAAATTCCAGGAAGAGCTCGATCAGGTTCGAAATCTGGCAAACCTGTTATTTTCCCTCAACGCCCCAGACATCAACTTCCCTAATGCCTCAAAACCCTACACCTCCTCAAAATATCCCAAAACAGCAGAATCATCCCGCACCTCACCATCATGCTACTCCACCAAAGAACCAATGTAACACCCGCCATACACCAAACAACACTCCACTACTTATCCAAGAACCTCAGAACTCCACAAACAACCATTTCCACACCCATATACCAAGCCACCATAGCAATCCTATCTACATGGAGACCATTCCATACTCCACCCAACCTATCTCATACACACCTGAGTCTGACGAAAAGGATCTGCTTATTAGGAACTTGGCCGAGGAACTTAAGAAGCTGATCAGCCGGATTCAGAGCGTCGAGGGAAGCAAAGGAATCGGGGGGCTGAACTATGAGGACCTTTGCATACAGCCTGATGTTGAACTGCCTGAGGGGTACAAACCTCCTAAGTTCGAAATGTTTGATGGTAAGGGCGATCCAAGGGTCCATCTGAGGACCTATTGCGACAAGCTGGTTGGAGTAGGGAAGGATGAAAGGATCTGCATGAAGCTGTTCATGAGAAGTTTGAAAGGAGATGCATTGTCTTGGTACATCAGCCAAGATCCCAAGAAATGGTCAAGCTGGGTGAGCATGGCATCTGACTTTATGGACAGATTCATATTTAATACAGAGAATGCACCAGACGTGTTCTATATCCAGAATTTGAAGAAGAAGCCCACGGAGACATTTCGCGAGTATGCTACTCGCTGGAGGTCCGAAGCTGCTAAGGTCAGACCCGCCTTAGAAGAGGAGAAAATGAATAAGTTCTTTGTCCAGGCTCAGGACCCGCAGTACTATGAATGGCTAATGATGATTGAGAATCACAAGTTCTCCGACATTATCAAATTAGGTGAAAGAATTGAAGAGGGTATTAAAAGTGGTATGGTCACAAATTTCGAAGCCTTGCAAGCTACGAATAAGGCTTTATAGTCCGGTGGTGTGTCCAAGAAAAGGGACGTGAGGGCCGTGATGGTTGCACAAAGGACCACGTCTCCCCTCAAATACCAAACTTACCCAACACCTCCACTCACATACCAGCCAAACCCAAATTACCAAGCACCCTCACCCTCGTACCAAGATCCGCCACCAACTTATCAATCATCTCCACCTCCTACATATCAACCTACTTCACCTAGATACTCCCAACCCGCTCATGTTTACCACACTTATAATTCTCAACCATCCCATTATCAATCACCCCCTGCATGCCAAAACTTCCCTAGACCTCGACCTAATTTTGATTGCAGACCTCCAAAATAATATACCGCCATCGCTGAACCCATCGACCAGCTGTATGAGAAGCTCAAAGCTGCTGGTTATGTCACCCCCATCCCTGCTGCAACCCCTGAGAATCCTTCTTAATGGGTTAACCCAAATAAGTCCTGTGCATACCACTCCGGTATGAAAGGGCACACTATCAATGAATGTCGCTCTTTGAAAGACAAGATACAGTGTTTGATTGATAACAAGATCATTGTGGCAAAGGAACCCACTCCAAACGTCCACAACCTTCCTCTGCCAGACCATAAGGGTGGAAGTATCCACATGATTGAAGTAGAAGATGACTGGGATCCCGAGGGATCGATCGGGTTGATCGCAGAAGGTGATGACCCAAAGAAATTGGCAATTACTCTCAATCCAATCATAGTCCAGATCCAACCGTCTAAGGACGCTGAGGTGAATATGTCTATACCTCTTGAGTTTGAAGCAGCGCCACCCGCAAAGACACCGGCACCAATTGAGGTTGAATTCGTGTCTCCGGCAAATGCACCCGCACCATTTGAGGTTGCAGTCTTGCCACCCAAGGCACATGTTCCATTCGAAGTGAGGATAGCCGCGCCGATCCCAGTGGCGATATCAACCACGCCACCCTTCTATACAAATGCTACACCCTGGGACTATACAACCGAGGCGAGAAGTAAGGGCAAGGTCAGGACTGAAGAAACTATTGCAGCACAGGGTATGACAAGAATTGGTAGAGTATATACCCCTGAACATCTAGCTGAATCAGGAAAGCATGCCTCCAATCGGCCACCCCTCATTGAGACAGGCCCGGACGACCTTTGGAGGAAAGCACAGGCCAAGGAGTATTCGGTTATCGACCAGTTGAACAAGACGCCAGCAAAAATATCCATTCTCTCTTTGCTGCAAAGTTCCGAGATGCACATGAATGCTATGTTGAAGGTGCTGAACGAAACGTACGTACCAGATAACATCACTAGCAGGGAAATGGCTAATATGGTAGGACAAGTGCTGGAAAGCCATAAGATCACCTTTCATGAGGACGAGCTGCCACCTGAAGGGCTGGGCACAACAAAGCACTGCACATCACCGTGCAATGCGAAGATTATTTCATCACTAGAGTCCTGATCGATAGAGGATCCAGTCTTAACATTTGTCCGCTGATAACGCTCAAGAAGTTGGGTAAAGGGCTGCATGAGATAAAGGATGGCGCAATCAATATGAAGGCTTCCGATGGTTCTCAGAGGTCCACCATTGGTGAGATTAGTCTATGCATGCAGATGGGACCAACCTGGTTCGAGGTCGATTTCCAGGTAATAGATGTACCGGCGTCTTACAACTTATTGCTGGGACGGCCATGGATCCATGCTGCTGGGGCCGTAGCGTCAATGCTGCATCAGGCAGTAAAGTTCGAATGGAATCACCAGGAAGTGATCATTTACGGCGGCGGTAGCAAACCTATATACGGTCGCCAGGCGATCGGGGGAAAAAGGAAGCTGGGTGGGGAAACCTACCACCTTATTGAACGGGTCAATGCTATCGACAAAGACAAATGGTGGGATAGCAAAATCGATAGTATACTGAGTTGGAGTGGGTACGAGCCTGGCAAAGGGCTCGGCAAGAACCTCCAAGGAATTTCTAAACCCATAAACTCAAGAAACATGGCACTACCTTCGGTTTGGGATATGAATACACCTAGGAAGAATTCAATAGTTGGTCGCCACCATGGCGCGGTCCTTACTACCCACTAGAGCAGCCAATACCGCATCTGGAGCAGACCTTCCAACAGGCCGACATTATCTGTGGGTGAGACGAAGAAGAAGCACTTGCAGCAGTGAAGAACTTATTCCTAGATGACAGTGATATGGACTGTTGCGTTATTCTCGAGGAGGAGGGAAGGAAGGCCCTTCCATACAGGCTGTGAGTAGAGGGGCACATCTCAAGAATTGGACCATCAGGACAACCAAAGCCCGACGAGCCTCGGGGTAGCAAGGCTAAAACAAGCATTATTCACTGTTTTATTTACTAAATGATTTTCTTTTCGTATTTTTCAATTCCCGCAATAAGATCTTCGATGTTCAAAACAATTATTCAATTTATCAAAAGCATTTTTGATTTTTCTTATGAATTAATATTTATTGCTATCATTTTCTCTCATTACTCTACCTATTCAGCATTACTATTACTTGTCTTGATGAACCAATGACTGTGACATGCAATGAGACAACGCAATAAACGGACATGGATTTAGAGGAAAATGACATACCTGACGACATTGTCAAAGAAGTTGAGAATTTTGAGAACAAACCTAAGTCCAACCTGGACGAGATCGAAATTGTCAACCTGGGAGATTTAGAAAACGTCAAGGGAACGCGAATCAGCATTCACCTGTTGCCATCAGAGAAGAAAGAATACACAGAATTTCTAAAGGAGTATGAGGACATATTCGCCTGGTCGTATGATGACATGACTGGTCTGAGTACGTCTATTGTGGCTCACAAACTGCCAACCAATCCAATGTGTCCGCCGATAAAGCAAAAGCTCAGAAAGTTCAAGCCTGATATGAGCTTGAAAATCAAGGAAGAAGTCACCAAGCAGATCAACGCTAAGGTTCTCAAGGTAGTAGAATACTCGACGTGGTTAGCCAATATTGTGCCAGTGCCAAAGAAGAATGGAAAAGTCAGAGTCTGTGTCGACTACCGGAATCTCAACTAGGCCAGTCCGAAAGACAACTTCCCTTTGCCAAATATACACATCCAGATTGACAATTGTGCCAAGCATGAGCTACAGTCATTCGTAGATTGCTTCGCTGGTTATCATCAGATCTGGTTGGATGAGGAAGATGTTGAGAAAACGGCTTTCATTATGCCATGGGGAGTGAACTGTTACAAGATGATGCCATTCGGCCTGAAGAATGCAGGGGGACACCTACATGAAGGCCATGACTACCATCTTCCATGATATGATACACAAGGAGATCGAGGTATATATGGATGATGTTATTATCAAGTCCAAGAAGGCCATTGACCACATAGAAGATCTGAGAAAGTTCTTCGATACACTGCGGAAATAAAACCTGAAATTAAACCCCGCGAAGTGTGCATTTGGGGTTCCTACTGGGAAATTGCTTGGGTTTATTGTGAGCCGCCGAGGAATAGAACTGGATCCATCGAAGGTCAAAGCCATTCAAGAACTACCACCGCCAAGGAACAGAAAGATGTGATGAGTTTCTAGGGAAGGCTTAACTACATCAGCCGATTCATAGCACAGTCTACAGTTATCTGTGAGCCGATCTTCAAGATGTTAAAGAAGGACGCCGCCACCAAATGGACCAATGACTGCCAAAAGGCCTTCGATAAAATCAAAGAGTACCTGTCAACACCACCAGTCTTAGTTCCGCCTGAGCCAGGTAGACCCTTATTACTCTACCTTGCAGTGTTGGATGGAGCTTTCGGCTGCGTTCTGGGGCAGCATGATGAAACAGGAAGGAAGGAGCAAGCCACTTATTATCTCAGCAAGAAGTTCACCCCGTATGAGGCCCGGTATTCTCTATTGGAACGCACCTATTGTGCTTTGACTTGGGTAGCTCAGAAGCTGAGACATTACTTATGTGCCTATACTACATATCTCATATCGAGAATGGATCCCTTAAAGTACATCTTTCAGAAGCCCATGCCCACTGGCAAGCTAGCCAAGTGGCAAATCCTGTTGAGTGAGTTCGACATTGTTTACGTAACCCCTGAAAACGTATTTTTCTGATGAAGAGGTATCATTCATAGGAGAAGACATTGCGGAATCCTATGACGGTTGGAGAATGTTCTTCGATGGAGCAACAAACTTCAAAGGTGTTGGCATTGGAGCAGTCCTAATATCAGAAATCAGTTAGCATTATCCGGTGTCTGCCAAACTCAGGTTCCCCTGCACCAACAATATGGCTGAATATGAAGCCTGCATCTTAGGACTTAAAATGGCCATTGACATGAACGTTCAAGAGCTGATAGTGATTGAAGATTCAGACTTACTTATACATCAGGTACGAGGAGAATGTGCAACCAAGAATTCCAAGACACTCCCGTATCTGCACCACATATAGGAATTGAGAATGAGGTTCACGAAGATGGAATTCCAACACGTTCCCAGAATCCAGAATGAGTTCACTGATGCATTGGCTACCCTATCATCTATGATACAACATCCAGATAAGAATTTCATTGATCCCATTCCGATGAAAATCCATAATCAGCCAGCTTACTGTGCCCATGTTGAAGAAGAAGCGGACAGAAAGCCTTGGTTTCATGATATCAAGGAATATTTGGTAAAAGGAGAGTACCCAGAGCTTGCAAATCCTACTTAGAAACGCACACTTCGGAGATTGTCCAACAACTTCTTTCACAACGGAGGAATCCTGTATAGGAGGACTCCCGATTTAGGATTATTAAGATGTGTCGACGCAAAGGAAGCGTCCAAGCTACTAGAGGAAATTCATGCTGGGGCCTGCGGTCCACATATGAACGGTTTTGTCTTAGCAAAGAAGATACTCCGGGCTAGTTACTTTTGGATAACTACGGAAACGGACTGCATCCAGTATGTCCGAAAATGCCACCGCTGTCAGATACATGCAGACATGATAAAGGTACCTCCAAACGATCTTAACGCAACAAGCTCACCGCGGCCGTTCGTCGCCTGGGGAATGGACGTTATTGGACTAATAGAGCCTGCCGCTTCCAACGGACACATGCTCATCCTAGTAGCCATCGACTATTTCACCAAATGGGTTGAAGCAGCATCTTACAAAGCAGTGACTAAGAAAGTCGTGGCAGACTATTTCCGCGATCGCATTGTTTGTCGATTCGGAATTCCAGAGTCAATCATTACTAATAATGGTTCCAACCTCAACAGCGACTTGATGAAAGCTATGTGCGAAACTTTCAAGATCAAACACAAGAATTCCACAGCCTACAGACCTCAGATGAATGGAGCTGTAAAAGCCGCCAACAAGAATATCAAGAAGATATTGAGGAAGTGATAGAGAAGCATAGACAATGGCACGAGAAGTTATCATTTGCTCTACTGGGATATCGCTCCACGGTCTGCACATCAACCGGGGAAACCCCCTATATGCTGGTTTACGGTACAGAGGCTGTCATTCCTACTGAGGTAGAAATTCCTTCCCTAAGGATCATACAAAAAGCTGAGCTCGGCGACGCAGAGTGGGTAAAAAGTCGTTGAGCAACTAGCCCTTTTAGACGGAAAGAGAATGAATGCAGTCTGCCATGGTCAACTCTATCAGAACAGAATGTCCAGAGCCTTCAACAAAAGAGTCAAGCCAAGACAGTTCACACCGAGGCAGCTAGTGTTGAATAAAATTTTTTCGCATCATGATGAAGCCAAAGGGAAGTTCTCTTTCAACTGGCAGGGTCCATACATGGTCCATTGGGTTTTGACCGGAGGAGCCCTCATATTTGCAGAAATGGACGGAGAAGTCTGGCCAAAGCCGATCAATTCAAGTGCAGTCAAGCGTTATTATGTGTAATCTTCATGCTTTCCTTATATGATGTAAATTGAACTACGCCTGACCCGATTCCCGTTTAAGAGGGGATACATAGGCAGCCCTATGGGCTCGTTCACAATTCAATAAAATTTCCATTTCCCCCCGCAATCGAAAACTGGGGCAGAATTTTGAGGGTCCTCCTCAAAATTCCGAAGTAATTTCAGCCAATCGCCGCACGAGCAACATTCAGAAACATCAGCCCATCAAACTGGGGCAGAATTTTGAGGAGGACCCTCAAAATTCCTTAGCAGGAGAGGTTGCAATGTCCTGAACTACGTCACAGTCGTTGGTTCATCTAAAAGCTATTTTTAATTATACATTTATGTCATACTTTTACAAAATCATGCATGTTTATTATTGAAATTACTTTGCTTAGCTACGCTACCCCAATAATATAGACGGTGTCACCAGATCAAAGCCGAACAAGTCAAGCAAAGCCAGCGGGGATACGAACTAACCTCCACTCTTACAAAAATCACAATTTTCCTTTGGATGCAGGCACTAGGATTGCGAAATCCTTAAACATACTATACGCCCAGGGGACAAACGTTGTTCTCAGAACCGTTGCACTTGCCAACATTTGCTATCAGCACACACCAATAATGCTCCGTAGTCACAATGCTCCCAGTAATCACAATGCCGCAATCTGCTATCAGCTAAGAAAACTCTAATGTCATTTGTTATAATATTTCTTGCATAAGGCTACTGTTCTGCCTTCCAAGACTAAACGCTGTCTCCATCTGCATTTGCATTGCATAAGGCTACTATTCTGTCTTCCAATTTGCATAAGGCTACCATTCTGCCTTCCGAGACTAAACACTGTCTCCATCTGCATTTGCATTGCATAAAGCTACTATTCTGCCTTCCAATTTGCATAAGGATACCATTCTGCATTCCGAGACTAAACGCTGTCTCCATCTGCTTTCGCATTGCATAAGGCTACTATTCTACCTTCCAATTTGCATCAGGCTACCATTCTGCCTTCCGAGACTAAACGTTGTCTCCCTCTGCATCTGCATTGCATAAGGCTGCCATTCTGCCTTCTGAGACTAAACGCTGTCTCCCTCTGCATCTGCATTGCATAAGGCTGCCATTCTGCCTTCCCAGACTAAGCACTATCTCCATCTGCATTCTTGCATAAGGCTACCATTCTGCCTTCCGAGGTTAAGCTCTACCTCCATCTGCATTTGCATCTTTGGATAAGGCTACTTTCCTGACTTTCGAGGCTAGGCTCTGCCTCTAATTTTCTTCGAAACTAAGCGCTATCTCAAGCACTATTTATCTCGCTTTTCTTACGGGCTAAGCTCTGCCCTTCAATTCGCAAGACTAAACTCTGTCTTGTCCGCATCGCACTACTGCATCCTTCATGGGCTAAAATATCGCCAACTCGTCCAAAGGCGCCATCGTTCGGAAGCACCATCTTCATTGCCCCGAGAACACCATGTGATGGCCTGAGGATCTCTTTCAATCTTTTGCATATTATTATTCAAAGGCGTCATGGTTCGGAGGCACCATCCTCATAGCCCGAGAACATCATTTCATGGCCTGTGAATCCTGCACCAAACAACCCATGGCCCAGGACATCATGGTCTGAGGACGCCATTCCTAACCGTCCAAAGACAACATTCATGGTCCGACGGGAATTTGCATCATGTTTAAATTACCCAATATACGCTTGCATTGCTTCTATTTGCAGGTAACCCGGCGAGCAACGGCTATCCCAACAGGAGCAATCCCGCTCCAGTTTTCCCAGCCATATCAAACCTCACCATTCCCGTAAACCGTTCACTCACCCGACCCTAGATGTTGCGTCCGCTCTTGAGATGATTCACCGGTAAACTTCACCGATGAATCCGGAACTACATATGGCCTGATTCCTGTAAAACCAGGGATATGTAGGCAGCTTAGGAGCTAGGGTGTGGCCTAATCTCTCGAACCGTTTCGCTCGGTCAAAATTGTCCATCATTTTTTTACCCGATAACTCTTTCATCCTTCCGGGTAAAGAGGGACAGCTGTTGATACCCAATTTTTCCCGAAAATATTTTAAAATTACATATATACCTTAAAAATCATGCATTAATAGCAATTGGTATTTTTTCCATAATTTTTCTATATTTTTATTAATTTACCCAGCATTTTTATTTCCAATAAATAGTCACAACTGGCATTACAAGTGATCTCAAAAGCATTTCTTGATTTAATTTATTATTTATGGTCCTATTTATACCAAATTATTTCATAATTAGCGAAATTGGCATCGTTTGGCTACAATTGCAATAACTTTGCAATTATAGTCCAAGCATATGATTTTATACTATTTTGACCCAAAATTTATTCATTTGCATTTTAAAATACTAAATAATCATTTAAAATTATTTTCTATGCATGAAATTCATGTTTTGTGATTATTTGCTATTTTTACAAATTATTTTAATTAATTCAATTGGGTATTTAACAAATAGCCTACTTTAATTTCAATTCTAGACTAATTAAACCAGACCCCAGACCCAATTAAAACAGCCTAAATACCAGGCCCAATCCATTAATTCCACCCGACTCAACGTCTTGTTTAATCTGGACCGTTGATCTATTTTGATCAACGGACCAGATCTTCTCTTACCTTAATTAACCCTAAAGACCTACCCCCAAACCTCCATTCTCTCATCACTCTCCGCCGACACACCCTATCATTCTCTCTCAAATTCTCTCTCAAGCTCCATCTGCTAAACCATGGTTCCTACTCATCGGCCGTTGGCTCGCCGGTAATAATGGTGGTTCCACCACTACCCCTAGCCTCCATGGATCCCCCATGCCGGATTCTTGCTACTCTATGGTCCTCAAGAGGCTGTTCAACTCACACCCATGGCCTTTTCATGCCATTCTCAGGCCATCCTTGGCCGTCCGAGTAAGATCTTTATATTTTCCGGCTAGATCTATGGCCTCTAAGCCGAAATCTCTACCTCTCTGGGGTATCTCTCTGAAACCCTGATTTTGACTCTTGATTTCTAAAGATCTGTAACAAGATCTGAGTCTATTCGAGTTATCTTTACTGCTTTCTTAAATATTTCTCCAATTTCTTCTAAAACGACCCTTCGTCTTCAAACTAGGGTTTCTTGACCCCTTTTCAAAAATGGCTTTTCCTTCTGATTTCAGTATTAATCTATGATTTTCACTATGTTTTAAACGTTTATTTGAGTTTTCTCTTTTTATCTGAGTTATTATATTGAAAACCCAATTAGTATGGTTTTAATCCTGGGTTCTAAGAACTGTCTTTGCCTGTTTGTTCGTTTAATCTATTCGCATGTCTGTTATTCATGAACGTTCTGAGTTTTTGTGATTTTACCCTATTATTAGGGTTTCTGATTTTTGCTTCTTCCGCCTATATTATGTTTATTCTGTTAATTCCTCTAATTAGTACTATGTTCTATGCGAATCCCTAATTTTGTGTGATTTTTTACCCTACTGTGCTATTAGGGTTTCTGATTTTTTGCCTCTTCTTGCCTATTATGTGTTTATTCCGTTTGTTCATAGAGATTTATGGTAATTTCCCCTAAATCAGTACTATTTTCCATTGGAATCCTTGATTCCGTATGATTGATATCCTTCACTAATTTCTTTTGATATTATCTACTGAGTTTCAACCTCTAAGTTATTTTTCTCGCCTTATTTTATGGTCGACTATGTTGTCAACTGATTCTTATGTTATTTCCTTAATTAGAATATGATGTACATAGTCTTAATTACATGTTCTATACTTGTACTATGCTGAAATTATTTCCTTATGTGTTATATTCTAGTCTTATGTGATCTCCTTCCTTATTTGTCTATACCGTTTGAAGTTAACTCCCTTAATTAAGGGAGTACTTATACTGATTTTGATTCTAATTGACACCTAGTTCCATAATTACTGCATGACTTTGATTCTTACCTTATTATTCGACCTAGTTTCAAACTATATATACATGCTCTTTCATTAACACAAGACACGAACACATTGGTTCAAAAAACTCTCTCTCACACAAAAACACTCTTCTGCTCTCTTTTCTCCGGTTACTTGCTATTGTTCTAAGTCAGCCGGCTGCAAGCCAAGGCTGATTACTCTACTCTCTTACTCCTCACTTTGTGTTTACTATCTTCTTTACTGGTATGTTCTGATTTCAATTCAAGTTTCCAAAAATAATATGTTTCTTTTACTGCTTCAGTTCTTCCTGTTTCTAGTATGTTTTCACTTATGGTTTTGTTGTTCAACTTGCAACTAATATGTTTTACTTCATCACTTTATTAGCATGCTTCTGAATGTGTCCCCTCCCTTAAGACTCATCATGTTTATGAAATGTTATCCCCCTCCTAGCATACCCCATGTGGCCCTTCCTTACTTATGTTTCTCAGATTTCTAGCATGAACCTCTCTGTGCAAAGTAGTTGTCTATCATTAAGTTAAATGATTCTATGTTAATTCTGAAGTTCCCTAACCCCTTAGCATATTGCTGATTCAGTACATAAGGGCTCATGCAACTATGTGTTTACCTATGTGACCTATGTGTCCCCAAATCCCACTATCCCTGTTTGTCGTTGCTCAACCTGCCTTGGTCCTATGTTTCTTGGTTATGTATGAATCTATTCGGGGTGCTGTATTTGGACTGTTGCTTGTTACTCTACTCTCTTTTCAAAACTGTCCTATTGAATAACTCCCCCGGTTGTTTTACAAAATTATTTCAAACAAGTCTCTTTTCAAACTGTTTTCCTGCTTATATCTTTTCAAAACTATGTCAAGCACTCTCACTCTACTCTTGGACCACTATGTTCTGCCCCCTTTTGTGTGAGCCTTGCCTTGGGACCCTCGAGCTCCCTCTGAACTTTGACACACAAAAGCTAGCCTTTCCATACTGCACTTACTCTGTCTTGGCTATGAAATATGGGTGTGAGCACTGCCAGGGATCCCTTGAGGTCCTTAGGGAACTCTGACACACCCGACTATGAGAAAGGCTATGAAACAATCTTGGCATTTGAGGTTCTGGAAATCTGGGACCATTTTCAGGCTCTCTATAGTGTAACTTCTTATTTTTTTTCTACTTATGTAATTCATTTCAATATTGGTCTGTAATAAATTATTGTAAACGAATATTGGGGTTGGCTAGTAAAAAGGAGAGGGTAGTTATATATGTTATCAATATCAATGGGTAGAAACCATGCCTTAGGTTTACATTTCCTATATGCGCATTAGAATCCATGTCTAAGACCAACACATTCAAAGCATGTCATGCATTAGATATCATGTTCTTAGGTTTACTGTTTCATCATCTTATTTGACATTATTTTATCACTTAGAAATCCTGCTTTAGGCTAAATAACAGCATTAACATAAAACTGTTGCTCCTGCACATCCCGAAATCATGCTGTAATTTTCTGGGCATTTAGAAATCATGCTTTAGGAATTCTGCATATCCTGAAATCATTCTGCATTTTTTATGTGCATGTTAGATACCCTATTTTAGGATCTCGTTCACACTCGCTCAGTCACACCTATTTAAACTACTGATTCATCAAAAGGACATAAAACAGTCTCACGTTTGATTATCATGTCTAAGTAAAACTGGTAATAATCCCTGTATATCTTTGCAACATTTAGAGCAGCATGCTTTAGGTAAAATAATTTCTGAACTGTTTAATAATTCTAGTATTTGTTGTGCGTTATCCTACATCTAGGCAAGCCTTAGGTAAGCAACCTCTATAAAAGTGAAAACTGTTCTTTGTGTTTACTGCTTATTGGTTAACAAGCTTAAAATCAGTAGTCAAGCCTGATTAGGACTTCCTCTCTGAGTTATGTAATAAATCTGACTTTGCTACAATGCTTAGGATCTGAATTTAGACCTTAATTGTGTATGAGTCATGTTGTTTGTGTGTACCATATGTGGAGGTATATCTGAGCCTTTTATTTGTCTTCCATGCTCCCCTTTAATTGAAGCCCTATGTGTTCATTATATGTCGCCTTAGTATTTTACCTTTAAACTTGAGGGTCTGCCTAGAAGCCCCCCTTTATAGGATAGGAGTCCTAAATTCCTCCGGGACTGATAGGAAGGTACGGGTAACAGCATGCAATAGGGGTCGAGACCAACCCTCGCTTTAATTACCTTCATGGGGCGGGAAAGGGTAGATATGGATATGATGACCGGTGCGTTAATACCATGTGTAGCCCCTCTTTGAGGAGTGTCATACCGGGTATTGCATTGATGTGATCCATATTATAAACAAACCTAGGATACCCCCTTTACATTCATAAATATGCTTAGATTGTAATTCTTTTCAAAATCTAACTTTTCATTAACTATTTTTCAAACATCCGTGTATTTAAACTTAAATCCCTTATTATTTGAGCCATACTTGTTTATTTCCTAAATATTACAAATCCACAAAAGATGTCTGGCCGGGAACCACACTGGTGGATCCTGAGGGGTGCCTAACACCTTGCCCTTAGGATAATTTCAAGTTCTTACCCTGTCTCCGGTTACCAAACGTAGTTATCAATGAACCCTCTAGGTGCCCTAACGCACCTTAAATCGTTAGGTGGCGACTCTTCAAAATGCAAACCCCTTTCCCAAAAGCAACGAGTTGTCTCAACCAAAATGTCATAAAACCAATTTCGCGAGAAAAATGGGGCGCGACATATACAATTGCTCTTCTTTTAACCCTTAAAGAGTTAAGAAGAAGGCAAGTCTCGTGCCATCGTCGTCGTCGTTCACTCGGCTCGACTTCGGCTTCGGATTTGGTCAAACGATTGATTGATTAATTTTTTGGACCAAATTTATTGTCCGTTTTATTGACTCTGCCCGTTCATTTTTTGTAACGAAAAAATTAAGTTCTCTTCCCGTCCGTTTTCCGTTTTAGTAACGGAAAAATAAGGTTTTGAATTCCCGTTTTATTGTGGCGTAAATAGCCATTTACGTTATGGCTGTTTTGCGTAAATCGTCATGATAGCCCTTCTGTAGAGTTGCACCTCTTCAATTTGAACTTAACATATTGGCTATATATATCAGCTCATTCTCTCAGATTTTCCATACGAATTTCTGACTTCTCCTCCTTTCTTCTGCATTGTTTTAACTACTAAGAAAACAAAAGTAAGTGTGATTTGCTACCTATCTTTGTGTTCGCTGAAACACTGGGGTTTGAAGTATCGCTACACCAGTGTGCAATTCGTTCTATCCACAGAGAAAATAATCAACAACTTTAGGTACTAGGAGAGGATTAAGTTCCTTAAGGAAATACTGTGAATTCAGTGAGCTCGGATTAAATTCTGTTTTTATTTTCCTTTTTATTTATACGTTATTTTATATACTCCAAAATTATTTTACAAATTCAGTTTACTAACATGTACATCATTGGCTTATAGTAATAAGAGAAAGAAAAAGAAATTCTAAACGCCCCATCATAGGAAATCGCTTTTAATCACAAAGAAAACCGTGGACTCACATCACTTTGTTATTGCTTTCTCAACCGTTGCTTAAACCCAACACCAAAAACCACGAATACGACACAAAAAATGGTGAATTTTCTCCGGTGCAAGTACAGAAATCCTTAACCAAGACAAAGGTAAGAGCTCGGTCTTTGTCTTTTTTTTTTATTGGGTTTTCCACCCAGTGTCTGATAACCGTAGTGGAGCCAGACTATATCCAGATTCGCGCTGGCGTAGGGCCTCATTCGGGGGGGAAGCGTTCCCTACCAAGGATTTTTTTTCATACCGAGGGCTCGAACCCAAGATCTCTGGTTAAGGGAGGAACAGTCTCATCCACTGCGTCACATCCTTTGATGCTAGCTCGGTCTTGGTCACCAACGGATAATAGTTGATTGCTGGCTTTAACTAGGTAAAGGAGCGTAGAGAGAAGGTTCTATAACTGGGATAATTGAGAAATATAAATCATAAATGGAAAATTTTAAATCATAATTATCATATAGATTTAGGCATATTAGATATCATAATTCTTCGCGAAATCTTGGATGCGGCAAATTGTCAAATTGTGGCAACCACACGAAAGTTGCTGGAAAGTCTCAAATAGCTTCCAGAGCTATCATACAAGTCTCAATCTAATGACTAGACCCTTCACAATCTTTTTAGAAGAATTAATCTAAATAGCAGTCCACCCAACCACTTAAATTAAAAATAACTGGTTAATACATAAGATATGTATAATTAATATATAATATGTGTATAATCATATAAAATTAATATGTAATATATGTATACTGGCTATCTAGAAAAAGAAAATAATGAATCCAGCTGGCTATTTGTGTAAAGAATTTAAGTAAAATGTTTGAGCTGAAATGTCAAGTTCAGAGGATGTCCAAAATAATGTTAATCGTCAACAATATACCACGTTCATATGTCACTGAGATTCTAGTAATATTTGCCCCTTGACTTTTGCCTCTTTCTCAACTAACCCCTTTCTTTTTATCATTCAATGTTTCATAGCACCAAGAATATTGCATTGTATACTTTTACACGCTATTATCTTTGAGCTAAGATTTCAGAGATTACATATATAATTCAAATTCTAATGCCTACTTTAAGTATATATTGACTAACTAATTAAGTACTCAGTATAAGTAATGTAGTTATTTAATATATATAT
>NW_017671710.1:2093-14134 GCF_001879085.1 Nicotiana attenuata | reverse complement strand
ATATATATATATATATATATATATATATATATATATATATATATTTAATAATTGAACACTCATTTTCATCTTACAAGAAATCCGGAGAGATTCGAAGAAGAAACATCAGTTTTTTTTTCTTTCTAAAATTAAAACTGGTCTTCCATTATTTAAAATGAAAGCTAGGGGTCGGGATATTTTCTTGGGGGGTTCATTTAGTGGGCGTTTGGACATAAGAATTATAAAATTCCAAAATATGTAGAATTTGAAATTTATTGTTCGTTTGGACATAGAATTTGATGGAAGATTTTTTCAAAAAAAATTCACTTTTTTCGAAATCAGCGTTTGTTCATAAAATTACCAATTTTCACTTGAAGATGCATTTTGAAAATTTTCTAAAAATTGAAAAACTGCAAAATGCTATTTTTCAAAATTTTCACAAATCACTTACAAAACTTCAAAAACAACCCAAACTGAAATTTATGTCCAAACAAAACTCTAAATTTCAAATACAATTTTCACTTGAATAAAATTTTCACAATTTTTTCGAATTTTACAATTCTTATGTCCAAAAGCCTACTTAGAGTTGTGTTTGGACATGAATATAATTTTGGGGTTGTTTTTGAAGTTTTGTGAGTGATTTGAGTTAAAAATTTGAGAAACAACTTTTTGGAGTTTTTTAAATTTTCGAAAATTTCCAAAATGTGTCTTCAAGTGTGTCACACCCCAAACCTCGGGGAGTGCGATCGGCGCGCGACCGAGCGAACTCGGTCGAGCAAGCTTATCTAGTCTTTCTCGCCCAACTCATTCTATATCCAAAGGAGTAATGCATTACCAATTATTAAACATGGGAGGGAGACTTGTTATATAAATGCATAAACATTGCTAGTTAGATTCTTACTTAAGTGCAACATGCCATAGTTAAGTTTCCAAAAGTACATACAGTTGACAGTCTAGTGGAGAAAAATTTCAAAATACAATGTGATCCTATGACCACCCCGGCAACCATCCATGACCCACATAACCGCCTACGGAGCCTCTAAGGATACAGAAGATCAAAATGATAATGCCGGCAACAAGGCCCCGGCTATACCTCAAAATATGAAAATTTACACAAAAGAAGAACTACAAAAACCCTGGGAGAAATGGGGGCTCACCAAGACAGCTGTGAAGAGAGAAAGAGAGCACCACTATCTGCGATCGGCACTATCAGCAACGGAACCACCTACATCCATTCAAAGATGTAGCGCCCCCAGCAAAAGGGACGTTAGTACTGTCGAATAGTACTAGTATGTAAGGCAAACACAATTCTTAATAGGATGAACAGTGAACAAATAGAAGACAATTATAACGTCAACAAGTACTTCACACGATTACAAGGGAAACACCATATAAGGTTCACATGGTTCCAATTAAGTCTTTCCATTCCTTTAGACTAATATTCTTTAGTGCCAAGTGCCATAACCCATAATGCCACCGTGATTTCTACACGAAGTCCGGTCTCGGCCCGGCCGGTTAAACCATCCCAAGTGAGAAATATCCAAATGCATAATGATAATCAGAGATCCCATGTAAATGCCACCATGTGTATAACATGGCGTCCGATCTCGGCCCGATCGGCTAAGCCATCTCACTTGGTACATAACTGTTGATACCCGGTTTTTTCCTATATATTTTTTAATATGCAAACTACATTCAAAATAACATATGTATGCATATATGAATATGTCCAAATGTTTCACTATTTTTTTCCTTAATTTTTAAAGATTTTTTAGATCAATTTATTGCCCTATTTTATCCATAAAAACCCAATAATTATTCTCAAAATTTTCATTTCTGGTGGTTCATTGATTGGATTTTCATATTCATGCTGAAATATACTCCCTCCGTTTCAATTTATGTGAACCTATTTCCCTTTTAGTCCGTGCCAAAAAGAATGACCTATTTCCCTATTTGGAAAGAATTTACCTTTATGCAATGATTTATAGCCACACAAAATATATGTGCTTCATTTTACACCACAAGTTCAAAAGTCTTCTCTCTTTTCTTAAACTCCGTGCCCGGTCAAATGGGTTCACATAAATTGAAACGGAGGGAGTAACTAAAATAATTTTTTCACACTTTTACAAATTTATTTGATATTTTTAAAGCTAAATTGCATATAATTGCAATATTATCCTCTTTAAGATTTAATTGCGTTTATATTTATAAAAATTAAGCCCAGTATTTTTAAATTAAAAATTATAGATTGTAAATAGTTTTTACGCTTTTAATTTGTTTTCAGAAATCAATTTGCTATTTTTATAAAATTAAAAGGGAAAAACTGGCTATTTAAATGATAGCCCCATTTGTATTTCAATTATAACCAAATTAAACCCCAATCCCAGCCCAATTTCGAATTAAAACACCCGACCCAAATCCCAGATCCGCCTACCCGACCCAAAGACCCACTAAATCCCGGCCGTTGATCTAAAAGATTAGATCAACGGCCCTCATAATTCCTTTCCTTTTTTAATCTAACAACCCCAAAACCCTACCCATTGTTTCATTTCAGCCGCCTTTGAATTCCCTTCTCCCTCAATTCTCTCTGAGACTCTCTCCAACCCTAGCCGCTGACATCAACTACAACCCTAAAAAAAACTCCCAAATCCATAGCTTCCAAGGTCATTGGAGGCCTGTATCAACCCCCCATGGCTTCTACGTGTTCGATTATTATGGTTTCAAGGCTAGATCTTGAAAGAGCTTGGTCCAGACCTTGGTCGATTTCAGTTTACGGCTGTTCTTCGGTCGTCTCTAACCTTTCTCCGGCCAGCCATTGCTATTCGTGTCTGACTCTTGACTCTCTTTCTTAGATCGATGGTTTTCAAAGCCTTTCTCACCACTTGGGGTTCCTCTGAAACCCTAACCTTCAAGGTTCTCTCGATTTCTCTTAGATTTGTGTCAGACCTATGTCTGCTCTGAACCTTTAAGCGTTTTTCTTGAAGTTTCTTTTAAAACTCCACTTTCAAAACTCCTTATCCTTCTAATTAAGGTTCTGTTAAGTTATTTCGAAACCTTTCTTTGATTTTTGATATGTTTTGCTATGTTTGCTCGTATTATCCTTCTGCCTGAGTTTGCATGTTAAAACCCCTAATTTCTTTTAACTGTTTATTAAATAAATGTTCGTTTGCCTGAGTTTTTGTCCGATCTGTCTATTTATCCTCTTTTTAAAACCCTTCTATTGTGGAAAAACTTATGGTTTTGGGTCTGAGACTGTTCGTTTAAGTGCAGAAGTTCTTTTTGAAATCTCTTGTTCCTTTTGCGCGATTCTTCTGATTCTATCTTCTCTTTAACTCGCCTATGTTGAAAGCCCAAATTTTTCTAGGCTTCTTCGTTTGATTTTGTGACTAGCCTGTTCTTGTTTGAGTTTCTGTGACTATCTCGCTTCGAATGTGTTTCTACTAAGTTCCTTATGCCTAACTTACATTAGCTCTATATGCTTGTGTTCGTCTTGACTGGTCAAGACTTGCCTCTTTGCTTGCTATGTTTGGTTACTCATATCTCACTCTATTTATATGCTAAAACATGACTCATGACTCTCTCTTTGATTGACTCTAAGCTCCCTGTTTCTGGGCTTGATTTGAAAACTTCCCTTTAGATCTTCGACTCTCATATTTTAACTTGGTTTATTTGCTTATTCATGATACTCTCCTTAAATCAGTAATTTCAAATCCTTGATTCCCTGATTTACCATGTGCTGATTTTCGATTGTGTTTTCTTACCTTATTTGGTTAGCCAAGTACTTTATTGATTCTTGTTTCCTTCATTGAACCCCTATGTACTTACCCCTAATCGTCTATTCTGTACATGATGCTCTACTTGATTTCTTTCCTTAAACATTTTCAGCCCATTACCGTTGGTTGATTACCCCTTAATTAAAGGAGTAATTGTATTGATTTGATTGTGATTAGTACTTGGTTCCATAATTACTATACAATTGTAATTCTTGCCTTATTTTACATGGTTTCGAACTACTATATATACGTACTCTCTCATTAACACAAAGACACGAACACTTTTAGCTCTGAACTCACACTTACACTAAAACATTCTCTTGCTTTACTACTTGCACTATGGCCTGTTTAGCCGGCTGAAAGCCAAGGCTATATTTGGAAGTCCTGCTAGTTTTCTTTACTGCACTTTGCTTCTTTGACTGGTATGTTCTAATTAAGTTTTCAGCATCAACAACAACGTGGTTACTTAATGTTCTTGCATTCTTGTCTACCTACTGCTTGTATCTAATTCAGTACCTTTATTTAGCATGCTATAATTTCTTTTCTCCTGTTCTGAATCAATGTATTATGAATCCTAAATCCCTACCCCAATGTGTTTAATACTTATGATTTGTTTGGGGCATGACAACATCGAATATTGGTGAGCATGACCCAAACTTGATCCCTTTGGGATCACAACCTCCATGCTCCCCTTATCTATTGTATGTTCCGGTTGATTTACAAGCATGACAGCACTTTTTATTGCTGTCTATGCCCAAAGTTAACCCATGCTTAAGTGTACATGCTCCTTTGCAATGGATTCCCAAATCACTGCCCCCTTTTTTGTGAAGTTATTGATTCCTTGAAATATTAATAGTTGTCCCCCAATCCCTTTCCCTCTCCTTTATTCCCTCAACCCTTAACATTCTGTTCCTGCACTTTCACCCTCTTCTTAGAACTTAAGTTCTGCCCCCCTCATGTGAGCCTTGCCTTGGGACCCATGAGCTCTCTCTGAACTTGGACACATGAGGGCTAACATTTCCACACTGCACGTGTCCCTATTCTGGTGATGTAATTTGGGTGTGAGCACTGCCCGGGCTCCTATTGAGGCCCTAGGGAACTCTGACACACTCAAGTTTGTGAAAGGCTTTAAAGCAATGGCATCTTAAGGCAATTATTCCATAGCTCAGGGAGGAACCAAGAATCAGGCACCCTCTAGTTGTATTTTTATGTATTTTGATGTAATTTGTTATTCCTGGTTTGTAATAATTTGTAATGAACATTTGGGGCTGGCTAGTGAAAAAGGTTGGGTATTTATGCATGTCAAGGGTAGAAACCATGCCTATAGGACTATTTTAAATTTCTGCATATTCAAACTGCATTTAAAAACCATGCCTATAGGATTATTTTAATTTCTGCATATTTAAAACCATGCCTATAGGACTATTTTAAATTTCTGCATATTCAAACTGCATTTAGAAACCATGTCTATAGGACTTCTTGTTCAACTTCATAGATAACCTGCCCATAGGGATCATCTAAATTCTGCACATTTGTCACCGATTAGATAACATGTTTTACAGTTTTAAGGCCCAGTTGATTATAGCCCAGTAGCATGCTGAAATCAGTAACATATAGAAATCATGCCTATAGGGGTCACAAGTATAATCCTGTTCGTTTCTACTCACATGCAATGTTAGGATCTAAAATCAGTAACGGATAGGAATAATGCCTATAGGGATTCTTAAATAAATCTGATTCGCTTCGTTCACAGTCAATGTTAGATATCATGCTCCTAGGGATTAAAATCAGTAATAGTAGATACTATCACCTGTAGAATCTGTAACCGGTCTAATTTAATTTCGCCTATTCTGAATCTTTTATATAATTTAATTCCCTCACTTAACGAGGTCTAGCAAGCATGCCTATAGGATTTCGAACATTTCGTTTTAGGTTTTATTATTTCATCATTCTGAATTAAGTAGATACTATGCCTATAGGACCTCGCTTGAACACTTACGCAAGCCTTAGGCAATATAAAAATAAAACTGGACTCGCCCTGTTATTCGATTTAGTGTTACAACCAGTAGGTAGGCCTGATTCTGATTCCTAACTCAGTCATGTAATGAGCCAGTCCTGCTGCAATACAACAACCTCCTCTTCCCTCAAGTATTTTTTTAGAATTAGACCTGACTTGTTTGTTTAAGTCGTGCTATTGGATTGTTTTGTTTTGAGGAGGTATACTTGAGCCTTATGTGTTTATGTGCTTCCCCTTTATTGTGCAGTCTTTATATGTTTTGTATGTCGCCTTAGATTTTTACCTTTTAAACTTCAAATAAGCCTAGTATCCCTCCCTTTAGGACTAGTAGTCTTAAGTGCCTCCGGGACTGATAGGAATGGGACGGGCAATAGCATGCAATAAGTAATCGAGACCAATCCGCGCTTTAATACCTTAACGGGGTGGGAAGGGTAGATATGGATATGATGACCGGTGCGTTAATACCACGTGTAGTCTCTCTCTTGAGGAGTGATCACTGGGTATTGCATTGATGTGATCCATATTAAATACAAACCTAGGACCCCCTTCCCTTACTTCCCTTTTTCCGTTAAAAGCATTGCAATGCCTGTTTAAAAATCTGCTCTTTTAATTGCTCTTTCAAACTTTGTTTACTTTCCATATCATTGTGTATTGAAATTCTCTCTAATTTGAGCCTTATCTGCTTATATGTTAATTGCACCTCTAATTCACAATAACTGTCTGGTCGGGAACCACACTAGTGGATCCTGAGGGGTGCCTAACACCTTCCCCTTGGGATAATTTCAAAGCTCTTACCCTATCTCTGATTATCCAAGCTTGGTTATAATTTAACCCTATAAGGTGTCCTAATGAATCATAAATCATTAGGTGGCGACTCTTCAAAAAAACCGCAAAACCCAGTTCCCAAAAGGAACGAGTTGTCCCTCCAAATATCATAAACCCTATTTCGCGAGAAAAAGGGGGCGTGACAGCATGGTGACTCTGCTAGGGATTTTAGGCTTTTTACCATTTTAGCTGTTATCATGGATTTATATCTCTTTATGTGCAATTACTCGTTTAATTCCTTTAAGCATTTAATTCCCTTTTTCTATTACTAAACTGACTTGTCTTTTTGTTTCTTTCCTTTATTACTGCCTTAAATTATGAAACTATTGTATTTATTGCTTTCTTAACGTGCAAATACATGTCAACATGCTTTTATGTATCGCATAATCATGATCAACATCAGACTCCACTCGTGCCAAAACAAATACCATAGCAACGCTTATAATGAGTTGTTGCACTCTTCCTATATCATTACCCCCTAAATTCGGAAAGGCATATTTGCGGTAAAACTAGTCGATCAGCGGTGCCATCGATAGTTCCGAGCCTTTCCCCTTGAGTTGTCCGCTCAAGGGTACCAGTCTAAAACCCCATAGAAACCTTACTCCATTTATATTGTACATGCATCATGGTCAAACCTAGCCGGATCAGTTATGTTGTCCACATAATGATCCTTTAAGATAGCCTTGTCCAAACAGGGTTTCCCTAAACCCAAATGGACATCATCATGTTCTGTGCATTTATTTGGAGAACTAAATGCTTAATGCTAATTGTTGATGTTAAATAGTCGAGTCCGGTGGGGGGGGGGGTTAGGGTCTAACCCTTATGTCTTGTAGATAATGAGGCACGAAATCCCCAGATTCGGCATGGTTACCAACATCCACCCAAGACTACTAAGCTGGTGGAAAGATCTTCACTCTAGTGATCAAACTCTCATTCGAAAATATCTAGGGAATCTACCTTCCCTCCTTGAAATTCAACCCAACAACAAAATCATAGAAGTTGCCACATTATTTTGGGATTGTGAAAGAGCTGTGTTCCGCTTTGGGGACATTGAGATGGCACCCTTGCTAGAAGAAATAGGGGGATTGGCCGGTTTGGTATGGGAGACTCCGGGTTTGTTGATGCTCGAGAACCGCAAGGGCAGGGGTTTCCTCAAAATGATGGGTCTGAAGAAGAATCCAGAACTGACATGCCTAAAAGAATCTATATCCCTTTTGACTATTTGTATGTGAGGTACGGTCACAGCAAATCCTACCGTACCTATCCTGATGAGTTTGCCATCACATCATTAGGGCATATCCAATGAAGGGTCTTTGTATTCATGTTCTATTTCCTGGGGTTGATTGTGTTTCCAGTGAAGAAAGCATGAATGCACACCAGACTAGCCATGGTCACTAAGACCTTAATGGAAGGAATTGGAGGGCAACCATTCAGCATTGTGCCCATGATCATTGCGGAAATATACCGAGCCCTAGAGAAGTGTCAACGGGGAGCTAATTACTTCGAAGGCTGCAATTTGCTACTTCAACTTTGGCTCATGGAGCATCTACAAAAGGGTGAATACTGACAAGAGATTCAGCGAAGGGACTGGGACGATCATATCGCTTTCCATCACCCAAATCGAATGAATTATATCCCTGATATGTTTGCTCAACCAAAGGATGCCAAAGGATGGTTCAAACTATTTGATAATTTGAGCGAGGAGCAAGTACAACGGATGTTCGAGTGGTTTCCGACCGAAGAATTCATCGCCTGATCTAGAGACGCACCTTTTCTGATATTGATCGGTTTGAGAGGAACATACCCTTACGTCCCTCTCCGGGTTATGAGGCAAGCTGGTAGGAAGCAGGTTGTACCCAGGGTCGACAAGATGAGTCACTTCCGGGCTGACTTCCAGGATGATGGTAGCCCTTATAAGTGCCAAGCTCAGCATATGTGGCACTGCAAGATCGTCATAGGGAAGGATACCATCGAACAAGATAGATACCACGCCGGTTGTACTCCCTACTATTCCGGCTGGTTGGAGGATAATCATGATGGTCTGGGCCAGCCTGGGTTTTTTCGAGGTCACGGGATCATAGATGAAAAGGCCGAGGCACAGGTCAAATGCAACCAACTGCACAAAAGGACCCGGGAGTGCAAAAACGAGCACCGTGAGATACAAGAAGCCAATCAAAAGTTAATTGAGGAGTGGAGGGACATGGCTGTCAGTTCCAACAAGCGACTAGGATACTTGGAGCGAGGCATAGTGGAGCTGGAAAGAAGGTTTCTCAAGAGGGTCGAAAACTATCAGAATGCTGAAGGAAATGAAGGTGGACATCTAGCCAGGGCTTACCTATTGCTGGGACTTCGCAAGCCGGGGAAGTTGTTCGACGGAGCCAAGGATGCCGAATCTGGGGAAGGTCCTTCAGGGACCAAGTAGATAGGGGTTTATCTTTTCGCTATTTAAAATGTGATAAGGCCAATGGCCATTTGTGACTTTTATTTCCTGTTGTTGTGTCAATTTGGGATTCGTCTAATTTTTCTATCAATAAAATGAGGCATTTAGCATCCTGAGCTCTCCAAATTAATTTGTCGCTAGGCCTACCTCGGGCACAAAGAGGTCCCCCAAATTAGGACGCGATTTGCATTCTCGCACTATGTGTTTAAATATTGCAACGCTTTTTATAAAACCCAACTAACTTGGTTACCTTTTTGTTTTATTTTTGTTTGTTATTCCCCTCCCCAAAGGTTAGTTCGAGCACTCTGGCAACATCATCCTATTCCACAAGATCCAAGGGCCCTCCACCCACTCCTCCTCTAAGACTTGTTGAGAATAAAAACAAAGGCAAGATGGAAGATTTGAACAGCGTCAGAAAGGAGAATTCAACTGAACGGGTAGAGGTCACTAATGGTCATGGTACTCAGGTCCTAAGGAAAATGTATCCCAGCTTGAACAAAAATGGCTAAAGTTCCAGGAAGAGCTCGACCAGGTTCGGAATCTGGCAAGTTTGTCATTCTCGCTCAGCACCCCGGATATCACTGTAGACAATAAATTTGCGTCGAGAAAATAAAATCAAGACCGAAAAATATCGCAACAATCGTAGTATTTTATTTCAAATATTTGAGAGTTACAATCTCTATGAATCCTCTGATTCTTCTTTTCAATAGTAAATAAATTCAAAGGCCTTTGAGCTTGATCTTGAATCTATATTTGTTTTCACGAACGATGATCTTGTTCTTGAGCTTGAGCTTGAGCTTGAGCTTGAGCTTGATTGCTTGAACTTCACCTTGATTTGTTCTTCGTTCTTGAGCTTGAACTCGATTTCTTGAACTTGAACTTGGTTGCTTGAAGCTTGAAACTTGTAGAGAAATTTGCGGCGTTTGATCCACGAGCTCTCCCTTGCTTCTTGTTATAACTTCTGGTCTCTTTTCTGAGTTATGAAGACCCCTATTTATAGTTGTGGAAGGGAGGAATTGTGATAAGAACAAACTCTTTCGGACCAATCAAATTGAAGTATGACATGGCCGCATTTGATTGGCCAGAACATGTCACTTGCACACGTGGTGCAATTTTATTGGCCTTTTAGTGTGACTTGGCATGCCTTGTCATTTTGACACGTGGCACAATCCTATTGGATCTTCCATTTGACTTGGCGCGCCACGTCATTTGACACGTGGCACCAAACTGGGCCTTTAGGAAGATGTCATCTTGGGCTTAATGAAGTGGGCTCGTCACTTTAGCCCAATAAAATGGGCTAGCCCAATGGATTAAGACTTATTTATTTAATCCATATATATATATATATATATATATATACATATAATTAATTCAATTATCTTAGCCCGTAGTATTTATTTGACTAATATATCTTGAATTTAAAATATAGTCCAAATTATTTTATGGATTTAATTTTAAGTAAATCTATATGCCTACAATGCCCCCTACTTCAAGACTTGTCGGGTACGTAATTTGAAGACCAGGCTCGAAGTACCACGAAGTCCTGCTTGAACTCCATTGGCGAAACTTGTTTGAGAATTTAATTTTAACATTCTCTCTTTTATAGTGCTTTGGCAGTGAGAGGATTTGATTTCAAAACTAAACATAATTAGCAAACTGGCGAAATAGATTCCTATAATATAGCAACCTTTATGCACATTTCACGAACTTGCAAAATGATTATAACATTAAGCCTTGGTAGTATGATTTCTTAGATACATCCTCAAAAGAGAAAAACACGGATCAAACAAATACTTATTGGATTAGGACATGGAGAGGCAAAGGAACCAAACTAAGATATCTTCCTACAATATAATTGTCCAAGTCAAGTTATGCTTAAAGCAGGAGATGCAATTCGGTGGGATACTCTCAAACCGTCGGTGTCAGATTACAACTCAGAATTGCAATTTGATGTCAACTCGAATTGTAATTCGATTTCAACTCGAATTGTAATTTCTGCCGTCCTATAACTGATCCCACATCGATACTTTCACGTTTCAGCAGCCGGCTTTGACATCAATTCGCAGTATTTGCAAGCCACTTGAGTCTATTTTTTGTAGATTCGGAAGCATTAACGCGAAGGTAATTTCTTCTTCTTTTCTTGTGCTTTCTTATTTGTTTTTACGTTGTTGTCTCTTTTTTTAGTAGTAATTTCGTCAAACTACGAAGTCCTTTAAAAGTTCGAGATGAAGGCCTTTAAAAGTTCGAGATGAAGGCCTTTAAAAGTTCGCGGTGAAGACCTTTAAAAGTTCGCGAAAAGATCCTTAAAAGCTCGTGGTCAAGACTTTTAAAGGTTCGTAGTGAAGACCTTTAGAAGCTCGCGGTGGAGACCTTTAAAAGCTCGCAGTGAAGATCTTTAAAAGTTTGCGACGAATACCTTTAAAATTTGCGGGGAAGACCCATAAAAGTTCGTGCGATGATCCTTAGAAGCTCGGGGTCAAGATTTTTAAAAGTTCGCGACGAATACTTTTAAAATTTGCGGGGAAGACCCATAAAAGTTCGTGCGAAGATCCTTAAAAGCTCGTGGTCAAGACCTTTAAAAGATCGCGGTGAAGACCTTTAAAAGTTCGCGATGAAGACCTTTAAAATTTGCGGGGAATACTTTTAAAATTTGCAGCAAAGACCCATAAAAGTCCGTACAAAGATCCTTAAAGCTTGTGGTTGAAATCCTTAAAAGTCGGTAGCGGGGACCCTTTAAAATTTGCCACGAGCACCTTTAAAAGTTCAAAGCATACGCATTAAAAGTGCAGAACGAACACCTTAAAAATCCGACTGCCTTTAAAAGTTCGCAACGAAAACCTTTAAAAATTCGGATGCCTTTAAAAGTTCGAGACGAACACCTTTAAAAGTTCGCAATGAAAACCTTTAAAAATTCGGATGCCTTTAAAAATTCGAGTACGTAACACCTTTAAAAGTTCGCAACGAAACCGTTAAAACTCGGATGCCTTAAAAGTTCGAAGTACGAACA